>NC_142158.1:12500-162500 GCF_024610735.1 Ursus americanus
GTAAACCCCTATAGATGCCATATCACACGAGGCCGAATATCTAAAAATAAGAAGACATGAAACTATACATGTTGGAGAGGATGTGGAGAAAGGGGAACCCTCTTACACCCCTGTGCGAATGCAGTCCGGTACAGCCACTCTGGAAAATGGTACAGAGTTTCCTCAAGAAGTTATAAATAAAGCTACCCTATGTCCCAGCAATTGCACTACTGGGTATTTACCCCAAAGAGACAGAGGTAGTGAAAAGATGGGACACATGCACCCCAGTGTTCATAGCAGCAATATCCATAATAGACAAACTGTGGAAAGAGTGCAGATGACCATGGACAGATGAATGGATAAAGAAGATGTGGTTCATATATACAATGGAATATTACTCAGCCATCAGAAAGGATGAATACTTACCATCACACCAACCTTGAGCTGGGGGGTATTATGCTGAGGGAAATAAGTCAATGAGAGAAAGACAATGATCATATGCTTTCACTCCTATGTGGAATATCAGAAACAGGGAAGAAGAGCATAGGGGAAGGGAGGGAAAATAGAATGGGAAGTCATCAGAGAGGGAGAAAACCCATGATAGACTCTTAACTATCGCAACAAACTGATGATTGCTGGAGGAGACTGGGGGGGGGGGGTAACAGGGTGAGGGACATTAAGGAGGTCAAGCGATGCAATGAGCAATGACTGTTACACACAACTGATAATTTATTGAAGACTACATCTGAAACTAATGTACTGTAAGTTGGCTAATTGAATTTAAATTAAAAAATAAAAGACCTCGAATAAACAATCCTAAACATTGTATGGAACCACTAAAGATACTGAACAGCCAGTGCAATGTGGAAAAGAAAAACAAAGCTGGAGGACTCACAATTTCAGATTTCATGTTATACTACAAAGCTGCAGTCATCCTAACAAGACAGTACGGCACAAAAATAGACACAGCGACCAAAGGAACAGGATACAAGTTCAGACAGAAACCCACAATTATGTGGTCCATGAATCTTCCACAAAGCAAGCAACGATATCAAAAGGGAAAAGGACAGTCTCTACAACAAATGGTGTTGGGAAAACTAGACAGCTACGCACAAAAGAATGAAATTAGACGGCTTTCTTACACCATACAGACAAACACAAAACAGTTTCAAGACCTCAATATGAGACCTGAATCCATAAAAATCCTACAAGAGGGAAGACAGTAACTTCTTGATATGGACCATACCAACGTTTTTCTAGACTGTGTCCTGAGGCAAAGGAAACGAAAGCAAAAATAAACTACTGGGAATACAGCAAAATAAGTAGTTTCCACACGGCAGAAGAACAATGAAAACGTAATAATAATAAGACAACCTACTCAAAGGGAGAAGATATTTGCAAAGATCATATGCAATAAAGGGATAGTGTCCAAAACATATAGAACTGATACTACTCGACCCTCCAAAAACAAATAATCCAGTTAAAAAATAGGCAGAAGACATGGACAGACATTTCTCCAAAGAAGAAATACAGATGGCCAACAGTCCCGTGAAAAGATGCTCACCATCACCCATCATCAGGAAAATGCAAATCCAAAGGACAATGAGGTATTACCTCACACCTGTCAGAATGGCTAACATCAAAAGCACAAGAAAGAGCAGGTGTTGGGAGGATGTGGATAAAGGGGAATCCTCGCGAACTGTGGGTGGGAATGCAAACTGTGGTGGCCACCGTGGAAAACAGTATGAAGGTTCCTCAAAAAATTAAATATAGAACTACCCTACGATCCAACAATCACTCTACTGTATTTACCCAAAGACTAGGAAAACAGTAACTTAAAAGGATACGTGCACCCCTATGTTTCTTGCACCATTATTTACAATATCACAATATGGAAGCAACCCAAGAAAAATTGACAAATGAGATGATAGATGTGTGTATTCACACATACACGCACACACACACACACACACTCACACACACACACACAATGAAGTATTACTCGGCTTGAGAAAGAATGAAACCTTGCCATTTGCAGCCACATGGATGGAGCTAGAGAGTATTATCCTAACTGAAATCAGTCAGTCAGAGAAAGACAAATACCATACGATGTCACTCTTATGGGGAATTTAAGAAACAAACAAAAATAAATAACTAAAAGAGAAAAAAGAGACACACCAAAATACAAACTCTTAACAATAGAGAACAAACGGATGGTTACCAGAGGGGAGGTGGATGGAGGGAGGAGTGAAATAGATGAAGCGGATTAAGAGGACACTTTTCTTGATGACCACTGAGTAATATATAGAATTACTGAATCACTCTCTTGTACACCTGAAACGAATGTAACACTGTATGTTAGCTCTACTGGAATTAAAATAGATTTTTAAAAAAGATTTTTCTTTCAGGAACCTCTTTGAAAAAGCTTTTCCTATCCAATGTGCATAAGCCCTACTTGGGAGGATTCACTCTACAATAATTATTCACTCTATGCCTCGAATTCAGATTTCACTGAGTTCTTACTGTGGATCCCAGCCCACGGGAGCCATGGTCCTTTTCTGTCCAGGCTCAGCACCTATGCATTCAAGATTGGAAGTAGAGACACATGTCACTTCACAGTCCAGAAAGCTATTATTGTTTCTGTTTCAGTGTGAGAGAGTCACAGAGTGTGGGACAGGTTTCAGAGCAGGTTTATTATGGATCCTGGATCTCTACTTCAATGGTCATTACCTGGATCCATTTGGCTAATAGGTTCCCTGTGGATGGGCTTCCTTCCAAGCACATACATGGAAGACGCAAAGGTGGGTGGGCTTGGTGCGGGACAGGAAGAAGACCAAAAACAGACAAGGGTCCGACCCCTCCCCTGATCCAGGAACTGCTACGGGAGAGGGTACAGGAGGTAGAATCCATGCGAAACTCCAAGGTCACCAGCTGATCCCAGGAGGCACAGGTCAAGGGATCTGGAGATGCAGGCCTTGGAGGCTGCTCTGAGCTACCTCTGGGAGGAAGGGAGGTAAGGAAAGAGAAGGAGACACTGCCTGCCCCTGGCCCATGCCAGCTGCGCACCGCTCCGACATGCATCAGTCGACACAGCTGACACAGCCTGGGCTCAGGATGGGCTGGCTCGCGTCCCTCAATCCTCACTGGGACAGCTGGCCCCAGGGCTCAGAGACATGCTGAGGGAGATGAGAGGGAAAGCTGCCCCACCCAGGTCATCACCTCCTTGAGCAGACAGCCCTTCAGAACTGCTAAAAAACCCATTATTGGGTTTGAAAGACATGCCATGGATGAACTAAGGCATAGAGATATGTAAAATAACATTCATTTTTAAGGTCAGAGCTGTCATCTCAGGAAGTGGGGAGAGCTTCCCTGAGGAAGACTGAGGGGAGGGCAGGCCAGGCTGAAAAGGGAGACGTGGTTCTCCTGATTGGGCACCTGCAGCCGCCTTCCAGGGCAGGGCATCGTCCTCACCTCATGGGGGATCCATGGAAGTGTTCCATCAGGGGACTGATAGAGCCAGAGATGGGTCTCGAGAAGGCTACCCTGGCATCGGACTGCACAGGGCACCAGGGACGAGGGCCAGATGGAGGACGGGCAATACCCTGGAAGCCATGGGGCAAGAATAGAGGCACATGACCTTGAAGATGATGATGAAAAGCAGGAGGTGGCAGCATGGAGCCGGCCCGAAAGTGCCATGGGAACAGTGCCCACAGCTACACTGACGGGGTGCCTTCTGTGCCAGGTGTGGCTGACTTCAGTGGGCTCCCGACTAGTCCTGACCACAGCTCTAGGAAGTGTGCACCACCCCCGGCCTCCTCTCCCCTTGCAGCTGCTAGGAATCACGGTCACAGACCCAAGTCAGCTTTCGTGGAAACCAAGCAGTGACTCCCCCGCACGCTGCCCCTCTGGTGGTGGTCCAGTGCGACCCTCGTGCCTGGCCAGACACTGATGTCTACCTGTCTCCACACAACTCCGCAGACAGGAGGGTGTCCCTGAATTCCACAGCACCTGATGAGACAGATCCACAGAATCCAACACCCAGTGGGTCACTCGGGACCTCACCTAGGGTCATGGAGCTCACCATGCCCTATTCCTGTCACTTCCCACAGAAAGCCTGGTTCTGATCCCCCACAATACCATACATCCTGGTTGCTGATGCGTGGTCATGCCATGAACCCCCATGGCACCTTTCTTTTAGAGAAGGCTATGCCTACACCTCCTAAAAAATATTTCTAATGAAGTACAAGTCCATCAGGACTACGGTGTGAACGGTAGCACACAGCCTGCATGGTAGTAGTAATTCTAACAAGGGCTGACCCCCCCCCCATCTCACAAAACCTTCCTCTGTCCCCACAGAACTCATGGTCTGCCCTCAGAAAAAAACCCAGGAACAAACCTTTAATCTGAATGCTCTCTTCACCTTCTGGTTCAAATCTTGTCCAACCACAATGATATAAACTAGAAATCAGTCTCAAGAAAAAAATGGGACAGTCAAAAATAGGTGGAGATTGGGGCACCTGGTGGCTCAGTCATTAAGGATCTGCCTTTAGCTCAGGTCGTGACCCCAGGGTCCTGGGATCGAGCCCCACATCAAGCTCCTTGCTCAGCGGGAAGCCCGCTTCTCCCTCTCCCACCCCCCTGCTTGTGTTCCCTCTCTCGCTGTCTCACTCTCTGTCAAATACATGAATAAAAAATCTTAAAACAAATATGTGGACATTTAACAACATGCTACTGAACAACCAACAGTTAAGAAATCAAAATAAATTTTAGAAGTGCCTTGACACAAATGAAAAAGAGAACCTACAAAAACAGGGGATGCAGCAAAAGTAGCTCTAAGGGGGACGTTCATAGAAATTCAGGTCTTCGTCAATCCATGAGAATGCTCTCCAATAAACAACCTGATTTCTGTGGTAAAGAAGTAGGAAAAAAGGAACAACAAGCAAAGCCCCAAGTTAGTAGAGATAAGGGAATAACAAAAAGGAATGCGTAAATAAATCCAATGGAGACTAAAAAGACAAAAAAAAATCAATGAAAATGAGAGCTGCCTTTTTTGGAAAGATAAACAAAACTGACAAACTTAGCTAGACTCACCAAGAAAGACAGAGGACTCGAATACAATCAGGAAAGAAAAATAATGGATTCCTGTCTCACATCAAAATCAAAAGAACACAAGCAGCAACTCTTCGACCTTGGACACAACAACTTCTTCCAAGACACGTCTCTAAAGGCAAAGGAAATAAAAGAAAAAATGAACTTGTGGGGCTTCATCAAGATGAAAAGCTTCTGCACAGCAAAGCAAACAAACAAAACTAAAAGGCAGCCTACAGAATTGAAGAAGATACTGGCAAATGATATTACAGATAAAGGGCCGGTATCCAAGATCTATACAGAACTTCTCAAACTCGACACCCAAGAAATGGGCAGAAGACACAAAGAGATACTTCTCTAGAGAAGACATACAAATGGCCAACAGACACATGAAAAACTACTCCACATCACTTGCCCTCAGGGAAATACAAATCAAAACTACAATGAGATACCACCTCACACCAGTTAGAATGGTTAAAATTAACAAGGCAGGAAAAAAAAACGTTGGAGAGGATGTGGAGAAAGGGGAACCCTCTTACACTACTGGTGAGAATGCAAGCTGGTACAGCCACTTTTGAAAACAGTGTGGAGGTTCCTTGAGACGTTAAAAACAGAGCTACCCCAAGACCCAGCAATTGCACTACTGGGTATTTACCCCATAGACACAGAGTAATGAAAAGAAGGGGCTCCTGTATCCCAATGTTCATAGCAGCAATGTCCACAATAGCCAAACTGTGGAAGGAGACAAGGTGTCCTTCAACAGATGAATGGACAAAGAAGATGTGGTTCATCTATACAATGGAATATTACTCAGCCATCAGAAAGGATGAATATCCACCATTTGCATCAACATGGATGGACCAGGAGGGGATTATGCTAAGTGAAATAAGTCGAACATAGAAAGACAATTATCATATAGTTTCACTCCTATGTGGAATGGAAGGAATAGCATGGAGGACATTAGGAGAAGGAAGGGAAAAGTGAAGGGGGGAATTGGAGGGAGATGAACCATGAGAGACTATTGACGGCGGGAAACAAACTGAGGGTTGCAGAAAGGGAGGGGGTGGGGAGACAGGTTATCCTGGTGATGAGTATTAAGGAGGGCACGTGTCATAATGAGCACTAGGTGTTATATGCAAACAATGAATCATGGAACACTACATCAAAAACTAATGAAGTACTGTAGGGTGACTAACATAATTTTAAAAAAGAGAAAGATATGAAATCCATACAGGAAAACTGTCACTATTTGCAAATGACATGAAATCCCTAAAGATTCCACCAAAAACCTGTTAGGATAAACAAATTCAGGAAAGCTGTAGGATATAAAGTCAATATACAGAGACCTGTTGCATTTATTTTTTTTTCAGATTTTATTTATTTATTTGACAGGGAGAGAAAAAGCACAAGCAGGGGGAGTGGCAGGCAAAGAGAGAAACAGACCATCGCGAAGTGGGGAACCCAATGCGGGGCTGGATCCCAGGACTCTGGGTTCATGACCTGAGCTGAAGGCAGATGCTTCACCGATGGAGCCACCCAGATGACCTAACTTCTTGCATCTCAGTATGCTGTGACACACTTTCACGAAAAGAAATTAAGAAAGCAATGCCATTTACACTTGCATCAAGAAAAAAAATCGAGGAATAAAAGTAACCAAGAATGAGAAAGACATGGTACACTCAACACATGGCAGAAAAGAAAGGAAAAACATGTGTGTCGGGGGGGGGCAGAATGTATGGGTCAAAGATTTGGAAGGCGACACAAACAAATGGAAGCATACGCCATGCTCCTTAACTGGAAGAGTTAATTATGTGAACATGTCCATCGTACCCAAAGCAATCGACAGATGTGATGAAATCCCCATCTGAATTCCAGTGGCATTATTCGAGGAAATAGAAAACAGTCCTTAAACTTGTATGGAATCACAAAAGACCCCAAATATCCAAAGCAACCTGGAGAAAGAAAGGTGCAGTCAACACACTCCTGGATTTCAAGCTAGATTACAGAGCTGTTGTCATCAAAACAGGATGGTACTGGCATAAACACAGACACCAGGTCAGTGGAACAGAACAGAAAGCTCAGAAACTTACCCACACGTAGATGATCCTAACTTACGACACAGCAGCAGAAGATATGCCATGAGGGAAGGACTGTCTCTTCAGTGAGTGGTAACAGGCAAACTGGACACTAAATGCAGAAGAATATAACTGGGTCACTTTCTTACACCACACACAAAATTTTTAATGGATGAATGATTTGAACATAAGACCTGAATCCATAAACCTCCAAGAAGACACAGGTACAAGTCTCTCGACATTGGTTTTGGCAAAGAGTCTTCAGATCGGACACCAAATGCAAAGCAACAAAAGCACAAATAAACAAGTGGAACAACATCAAACTGAAATCTTCCACACGGCAAAAGACACCAGCAAAAACTTAAAAGGCCGCTGACCCAATAAGAAAAAAAATATCTGCGAATCATATGTGTGAGAAGAGGCTAATATCCAAAATACACACAACACTCATACAAATCAAAACAAAAAAAACTGTATAAAAAATGGGAATATGTGAATAGATACTTTTCAAAGATGGCGCACAGGTGCCAACAGACAGAAAAGGTTGTTCGACATCACTAATCATCGTCAAGGAAACATCAGTCAAACCCACAATCGGCTATCCCCTCACAACTGTTGGAACAGCAATTGTCCCAGAGACAGACACCAGGTGGGGTCAAGGGTGTGCAGACGAGGAGACACTGTGCACTGTTGGTGGGAATGGAAATGGGTGCAGCCACTGTGACAAATGGTATGGAGGTTCCCGAAAAAATAAATACAACTACCACACGACTCAGTAATGGCTCTACTGAGTATTGATTTGGAGAGCACAAAAATACTGCCTCAAAAAGACAGATGCACTCCCACGTTCACTGCAGCATTATTCCCAATAACCAGACATACAAACATAGACCTTGGGGCCCTTATGCCAAGTAACTCAGACACAGAAAGACAAATACCAGATGTTCTCATGTACATTCCATATGGGAAAAAATACTGAATGCATAGATACTGAGAACAGATGGGTGGTTGCCAGATTCGGGGATGGGGTAGTAGAAATGGGTGAAGGTGGTCAAAGGCTCAATGTTTGAGTGATAAAATCTGTAAGTCATGGAATGTTCTGTCCAGAACCCCCCAGGATGGGGTATAGGCTTCCCTGCTCTTTGAAAGTACAGTGTTCCTAGGAAACCTTCCACAGCAGAAATGGTGTAAAGAAGGAATGACCATTAATTTATACTATACGGAAAAATTAGAGAGTGTGCTCAGACTCCAAAAATTCCTTCTCTTTGGCTTTTCTTAGCCCTCAGGATACAACTTCCTAACGGATGCCAAAAATAAATGGAGATAAAGCACAGCAGAGGCTCACAGACACAATTCAAAGTGCTGGTGGCTGGACGTGGAGAGCGGTTCCCAGCGGAAGGAGCTGGTTGGGGTGCACGCCGCCTCTGTCGTGCTTCTCCCCAAAACAGATGCTGAACGTGATTCTCACTGTTCGACTTTTTTCATAAGAGGGAAATCCTCTTCAGATCTCTTCCTCTTACTGAAGCCACGTAATAACATAGATCTTTCCAGAAACCCACGTGTCTTACCGTGAACTTTTTAAAAGTGGAGGATATTTGTACTTGAAAGTTGCTGAGGAAGGAGATGTGAAAGGTTCTCCCGGACACAAACCTCAGCAGATCCACCGGGAAAGGCACCTTCCTCAGCATGCAGAACACGGACTACCTCCTACCCCCGGAAACCTCCTCCTTCCCCTCGCTCAGGACAACCCACAACAGCTGGGAGTTACCGCAATTCCTCCTTTCTCCCATCCCCGATATCTAAGCCATCGGCAAATCCTGTGAGCTCTATCTTCAATAGGTACCCAGAATAGGACTAACCACTCCTTCCAAGGCCACCTGTCTGGTCCACACTGGAGCCCATCTCTTGCCTGAGTTCCTGGAAAAGCATCAGCATTGGCCTTCCTTGCCCATCCTCAACCCTCTGTCATCTGTTATCAACCCTGCAGCCAGGATGGCCCAGTGAAACAGGGTCCCATGGGGTCACAGCCCTGCAATGACTTCTGTCACACTCTGTTGCCTCCCTGAGGTCATGTCCTAAGCTGTCTGCTGTGGCCACAGGGCTGTCTTGCTGCTCCTGGATGCACCTGGTATGCTCCTGCCCCGGGGCCTTCGCACATGCTTTCTCTTCTGTTTACAATGCTCTTGATGTGATATCACTCACCTTCTTTAGATCTTGACTCAAGTATCACCCTCCTAGTGAAGTAACACCTGGCCCCTATGTGAATACCAAACACCACTCCCACCTCCCCTTTAGCACCCCCAGCCCTGTCTCCTGCTTTATATTTCCATAGCACTTAGAGTCTCCACTCCATCTCGGCAGGGAAGAAACTGAGGCATAAACTGATGGCTTCACCACCGACTCCCCCCCCCAATGCCGTGCTCCAAATCCCCAGGGGAAAAGGTGCCCCAGGGCTCTTCCACAGCCGGGATGCCTGGGACAAGGGGTCCACCCACCTCCTGCACCCTGGACACCAGCAGGAAAATGAGCCATACGAGGAATCCACCTGCACAAGAAACCTGAAACCAGACACCTTCCTCGATGACAGGTGAGCACACACGCTTCCTCCCCTTGCGTGAGGTACTCATCTGAGAAAGCTGAGCAGATACACATCCCAGGGTCCAAATCTCCCTCTGGCCAAGGTCCTGGGAAACAGACATCTGATCCGACCACCCTGCCAGGCTCGGACCCGCTCAGTGAGTCCTAAGACCCAGAGGTCCTAAGACCCAGAGGTCCACTCCAGCTCAATCCTTCTCACAGAGAAGCAAAGTCCAGCCTCACAAACGTGCTCATCATTAGCTCTGGAATTCCCTGGGTTGTGTCCACACTGGCCCACACAGGGGTCCCGTGCAGACCATTCCGCAAATGCCCTAGGGTTGCAAGCCACTTTCAAGCTGCCCTTAGAAAGGCAGAAACTGGCCTGATTAGGCAGACCAGCCAAGTGACTCGATGTGCTGCAAACTCGGACAACGTCCTCCCTGAACACCAACGCTTCCGAGTCCAAGCGTCCAACCTTCGCTCACTGGGCACTGAGCACCATGCCAGCATGAACACTGCTCTTTCAATTCACTGGCCTCCCAGTCCTTCCAATCAGAAACCCAGCTCCAGACACCACTCTATTTTCCCTTCAGAGAGAGAAGTCAACTGATGGAATAAAACACTCCCTGTGCACAGCACACTTCTATCCACATCGAATTCCTTGGTCTTCCTCATTCAGGCAGCCCTACAAGACCCACACCAGTGAGAGACACCATAAGTTCAATCATGACTTATATATTTGATCTTGTGTTGTTTCTTTCGATATTTTTATCTCAAAGTCAATGTCTCTATAGCTTTGTTAAAATAATAATGATGATGATAATAAATAATAATAATGATAATGATGATGATGACATGGTCACCAAAGGGTCTGGATCTCCATAGCCAGACAACATGTCTCTGGTCCAGATAAGGATGAAGACACAACCTCAGCCCATGAAGCAAACCCCACACCCTCAGGGATCCCAACACGCCTCATGGGTGAAGAGTGCCAATGCTACATGGAGTTGTCTGAGTCCAAAGGATACAGGCAACCTCCAGCATTCATTCTGTTTTCTTCAATTCCCCAGTTCAAGTCACAAGTGACTCACCAGGTCAAGCTTCCAGAGCCCAGGAGGAGCCTCCAGGTAAGCAACACACCCCCGGCCCCACCGCGGGAAGGCTGACGGGAGGCTCCATTTCCTTTGGGAGCACAATGTGCCACTCCCCGAGCTCCTAAAGAACACACACTCCTTCTCCCTTTCTCCCTCTCGCAAAGGCCACCAAACCCTGTGACAGCTCTGAAGCTGTTTTACTTTAACAAATGATTTCTAATATCGGAATGTGGCCCCCAGAAGAGAAAAACACGAACACCCACAAAGGATTCTGTTAATATTTCAGAAGACTGTTTTTCCATTGCTTAATTAAACAGGATATAAAAGGCACAGATAGCCCCTTCCACTAGCAGGTCCAATTCACGTTACTGATCGAGAGAAGAGCAGGAAATAAAAGAGTAACAGATGTTCTGAGGACCCATCACGTCCATCACCTCAGGTTTGAAACTTCACACACATGCAAGGAAAGCAGCACCACCAAACATCTCGGTCTGGCAACTCTGACAGTCTGAATTGGAGTGACAGGGA
The DNA here is from genome assembly GCF_024610735.1 of Ursus americanus. Classification (NCBI taxonomy): domain Eukaryota; kingdom Metazoa; phylum Chordata; class Mammalia; order Carnivora; family Ursidae; genus Ursus; species Ursus americanus. The sequence continues at coordinate 23,842 of NC_142158.1, forward strand.
CAGACGATGAGGCTGTGTGTGTTGGCTGAGGCTGGTGGCCCAGAAGAAGGTGCTCTGCCAGCTCTCCACCTGTGCCTGGCCTTGTGCTCAAAGGCTGAGTCTGTTTCCTCATTTGCCTCTCTATCCCCCCCCCCAACTATGTTCATCTGTTGTCTTTCTGAAATTCCATAGGAGTGAAGTTAGAGAGTATTTTTTTCCTGATTTTGCTTAGATTAATACACTCTAGATCCAGCCACATCCTTGCAAATGGTAAGATTTCATTCTTTTTCAAGCTGGGTCATATTCCATTGTGCGTATATATATACACACACGCATATCTCCCACATCTGCTTTATCCATTCATCAGTGCATGGACTGTGGGACTCTCTCCATAGTTTGGCTATTGTTGATAATGCTGCTATAAACATCATGATGCTTGTCCCCCTTTGAATCTGCATTTTGGTATCCTTTGGGTAAATACCTAGGAATGCAATTGCTGGATCATAGGGTTGTTCAATTTTTAGCTTTTGGAGGAACCTCCATACTATTTTCCAGAGTGGCTGCGTTCCCACAACAGTGCAGGAGGTTTCCACTTAAACAAAACATTACCTGCCAGCAATTTCATTAGGAGGAACAGAAACTCTGTGGGATAACCTGACTTACCCAGGGTCAGGCAAGCACTCCCAGAAATTCACCCCAAGCCCCGACTCCAAGCCCCTTGAAGCCACCAGCATGCCTCTATCCAGGAGAATTCCCAAAGACTCTCCTTCTGACTTCAGCACAAAAGAAACTACAGAGAAAACACAGCGCCTCAAAATATCTAGATGATACATTTAGTAAAACTAGGAAGTCAAGCTCAACGTTTAAACAATAAAAGGCTACTTTGAATGATTTTCAATTTTCCCTCTGCCCTAATTGTAACTCCTTTGATGAAAAGATTAATCAGTGATGAAACGTCACCTTTGACAAATGACAAGACATCATCCAAATCTGTATCTGACAACGAAAAGCCACCTAACTCTAAGTGTTGGCCACCCAACCATATCCCAGGCCCAACCGAATAAACACTGTTTGATTAAGGAGCAAACTATATCTTAAAAACACACACAGAGTAAATCTCACCTTTCCTTTCTAATAAAAGAGGGTTCCTAGGAAATAGATGTTCAAAATACATTCATAAGTAATACATGAACAGAGAAAATATGATCCCCTGCAAAGTTCTGCCTGCAGGGAAACTAAGTACCTCTTTCACCAAATCCAGAACGCTGACAACTTCTTAAGTTTTACTTCATGGCTCAAATAGAGCGAAGAGAAAAGCCCAGGAGATGGCGGGTTAACGAGAGGTTTTACCTCCAGTCCTGACGTGGGTATGACCTTTCTCCATATGGACCTGGCATTTTCTCTGAATGCTGGATCCCGTGTCAAGCGGCCTCACTGACTCAGATGCTGACGTTCAAAACCTCGGTTCTTGTAGAGCCAGAGCAGAGAAGTGCTGTCAGCTGGGGAGAAGGCGGCTCCTCAGACCTAAAGCCTGCACACCTGCTGTGGTTTCTGGGAGAAGGGGAAACACAGACTTGTCTTTTAGCAGTAATTATTTTCATTCTAAACAGACCAATGGCATTGCCTTTTCTGGAAAGTGAAATTACTCTTCCAAAGAAACCCTCAACTCATCTGTTCCAAATGCAAACAGAGTGGGGTCTGGTTTACGCCCGCCTCCAGGCCCCCACCCGGAGGACCTTCCAGCACGATTCTAACAGCCCATTACCCCCAACCCCAGGGCATGGGGCATAATCCTGAGTTGGTGGACAGCTCTGGGTGTTGTTACCACCACACCCGTGCCTGGGGGAACGGAGACTACAGCTCACCACTGCCTCCTGGAAAAAGACGTTGCACTGTCACACCTTCCTGGGTCTCTCCAACTGCAGCTTACCACTGTCTCCAGTGAGAGCAACTTGCACTGTGATGGCTTCCTGTTTTTTGGCTGACTGCAGCTCACCCCTGCCTCCAGTGGTGGTGAGCTGCACCAGCAGATCCTCCAGCGTCTTGCACTGCACTGCTCCAGTGGTGGCAAGCTGCACTGGCAGGTCTCCCAGTGTCTTGCACTGCAGTTCAGTTGTGCCCCCAGTGGCAGTAACCTACCGAGGCACCTCTTCTAGTGTCGCACTGCACTGCCTCCATGTTGGCGAGTTGCACTGGCACAACTAGGGGCTCTCCTACTGTACTTCACCACTTCTTCTAGTGGTAGGAGGCTGCACTGCCACGTCTTCTAGCTTCTCTCGCACTGCAGCTACCCGCTTCCACCAGTGGCAGTGAGCTGCACTGGCGGGTCCTCCAGCGTGTCTCAATGCATGGCCTTAACTGGTGGTAAGCTGCAATGTCACTTCTTCCAATGTCTCTCCCACTGCACTGCCTCCAGTGGTGGCAATATGCACTGGCAGTTCTTCAAGTGTCTTGTGCTGCAGCTCAGCACTGCCTCCAGTGATAGCAACCTGCACGGGCTGTCTTCCAGCATCTGGCACTGCACCTCCCCACTTCCTCCAGGAGTGGCAACATGGACTGGCACTTCTTCCAGGGTCTCCTGCACTGCAGCTCCTCACTGCCTCCACTGGCAGTGAGCTGCACTGGCACCTTCTCCAGAGTCTGGCACTGCACTGCTTCCAGTGGGGGCATGCTGCACTGACACTTCTAGTGTCTCTCGCACTGCAGGTCCCCACTGCCTCCAGTGGCCACAAGCCTCACCGTCCTCTTCGTGCATCTTTCCACCTGGAGCCCACCACTGCCTTCAGTGGGGCAAGGTGCAGTTTCACACCTTCCTGTGTGTTACAACACAGCACAACACTGCCTCTAGTACAACCAGCAGCACTGTGACGACTTCCTGCATTCCTAACACAGAATCCCTATCATTCCACTAAATAAGTCTCCTGGGAACAACATTGATCCAATCGCTGAGTTGAACAGACACTTCTCAGTGTTTACCATTCTTCATCCATCTGCACCACTCATTGTGGACCACAATCTGTGAATCTTTGTTCCAGGGATTGTCAGGCTTCTCAGGCCTGCAGGCCAATTCCAGCCAGCATGTCTCCATCGCAAGTCATGCTGAACAATGGAAGTGCACATGCTCTCTCCTCCAAAATATCCGAAGCGTAAAACTGAGCCCTGGTAGAAGTAATGTATGGGAGTGTGATTGGGGTCAGCAATCACCATCCACACCAGCACACATTCATCACAAGTGTTCAATATCGATTATTGACATAGGGAAGCCAATCTGAAACTAAAGCACTGAACAGCCTCTACAAAGCATAAGAATGGGGAGGGGGCAGAGGGAGAAGGCAAATGAAACATTCTAATGGTCTTACCTGCTGAGGAAGAGGGAGGAAGTCAAGCATTTGAAAACCTCTCCTCCTGTGAAGAGATGCAGCAGGGAGACAAAGCAGTTGGACGGGGGAGATGGGGGTCCTCTTTTTTCCACATAATGGTTGAGAAATTTGTGTGTAGGTGTTACAGGAATGGTAGTAACCATTAGTGGAGTAGGAGAGTAGGAAATAGAACTTCTTAATTAACCAGAACATCTTAAGGAAAGAATAAGAACCAACCCAGGAAGAAAAATACTAAGAAGAAATAGAAAAAAAAAAAAAGAAACAATCAATCACTAAAAAGTAGATCTAAAGCATAAAATTTAAAGAAGCAACTAAAATATTTATTATGAATGAGCTGAAGTCCATTAAATAGGAATCAAAGACTGCGTGTAAAACATATTGTTTATAAAAACAAGTCTTAGGAAGCGTAATAAAGATTAAAAATAAAAAGCAAAATATCAGCAAATGCAAATAAAAATAAAGCTGAGGTGGCAATATTGATATCAGAAAAGGTGGAATTTAACAGCACTAAAAATAAAAATAAATAAAAATAAACAAACAAGGGGCACCTGGGTAGCGCAATGGTTAAGGGTCTGCCTTCAGCTCAGGGCGTGATCCCGGCGTTCTGGGATCGAGCCCCACATCAGGCTCCTCCGCTGGGAGCCTGCTCCTTCCTCTCCCACTCCCCCTGCTTGTGTTCCCTCTCTCACTGGCTGTCTCTCTCTCTGTCGAATAAATAAATAAAATCTTTAAAAAAATTAAAAAATTAAAAAATAAACAAACTTAAGAGCACTAATCAGAATAAAGAGGAGCATGACGTAATACATAATTTGAAATAAAGAGCTATTTTAAAAACCACCGTGATAAAGAAGATGTGCTACACACACACACACAGGAATATTACTCACCCATCAAAAAGAATGAAATCTTCCCATTCGCAGTGACATGGATGAAACTAGAGTGTATTATGCTAAGGAAAAGAAGTCAGTCTGAGAAAGACAAATACCACATGGTCTTACTCATATGTGGAATGTGAGAAAGAAAACAGATGAACCTATGGGTTGGGGCCAGGGGGAAGGAGAGAGGGAAGTAAACAATAAGAGACTCTTAACCATAGAGAACAAAATGAGGGTTGATGGAGGCAGGTGGGTGGGGAATGGGCTCGATGGGTGATGGGCATGAAGGAGGGCAATTGTGGTGATGACCATTGGGTATTGTATATAAGGGCTGAATCAGTGAATTCTACTCCAGAAACCATAATTACACTTGATGTTAACTAAGTAAAATTTAAATTTAAAACATATATAAATAAAAATAAAATACATTTTAAAAAACCACCACAGTAATCACAAATTTGATTAACATGGAATAGTAAAAAAACATACAAGGTCCCAAATGAGAAAGATGTCATAAACCATATATATGGAAAATATTTATTATTATTATTATTATTATTAATTACACTTAGTAAAACTCTAAAAGTAAGTTTTAAAATATAGAGATGATGGGGGGCGCCTGGGTGGCACAGCGGTTAAGCGTCTGCCTTCGGCTCAGGGCGTGATCCCGGTGTTATGGGATCGAGCCCCACATCAGGCTCCTCCGCTATGAGCCTGCTTCTTCCTCTCCCACTCCCCCTGCTTGTGTTCTCTCTCTCGCTGGCTGTCTCTCTCTCTGTCAAACAAATAAATAAAATCTTTAAAAAATAAAAAAATTAAATAAATAAAATAAAATATAGAGATGATGGGTAACTTTCTGTATTGTTATATCTGTATCACAGTATGATTTCTGATGAAATAGAACTAAAAAATTTGACCAAGGATACCTCAATTTAAATCAATCTCAAATTGAAAGATGAATATCTATCATCAACCCTAATAATAATAATAGTAATGCAGCACTAGAAACAGAGAGCTTCACAGAGTTAGCTAATCATTAAAAAATAGATAACTCAAATGACTTAACGTAATTCAAGGTATAGAAAAAGATAGAAAATTCCATAATTGATTGGATAAAGTCAATATTACCTATCTGTGTAAACTGATAAAGATTTTTGTGATCTACATAAATCTCACTTATAAACATCTAGCATATTTATAAGTCAAATGTTTATAAATTAAAATTTTATTGAAAAAAGGAGCAGGGTATCAAAAGAATGCATTGTGACCCAGTGAATTCCGGAGATCAAAAATCTTCCAACATAAGAATTACATCAAGAACGAAGACTGCCGTAGGATATCAAGAGATGCAAAAAACTCACTGGACAATATTCATCAGCGGCTTATCCAATAAAACCTTGAAGTACAATAACAATGAGAGGAGGCTACTTAAAGATGATGAGATTATTGACCTAAAAATAGGAACCTAACTGGTAAAACGCTAAAAGCTATTTCTGTTAAAATCGGTTTTCTTGCCTACAGCTACTACCAATAATATTGATATTGTTGAAGGTCAACAAATGCAAAAAGAAAAAAATAAAAAATAAAAAAATATAGTCAGGATGATATTTGGAGAAAAGATTATTAAGTTATTTTTAGTCTGTTATTATTATTTACTGGATCTTTTTTCAGTTTAACTGGTATCTTTCTTATAGCTTCTTAGGATATCAAAGATATATTTGAAAAAAATATCTATGGAAATTAGAATATAAGCAAGACTTATCATCTATATTAGGTTCTCAAACGGTTGTCCAACTAGTAATTTTTTAATAATAATTTTTTATTATATTACATTCGTCACCATACAGTACATCCCTAGTTTTTGATGTAAAGTTCCATGATTCATCACTTGCATGTAACACCCAGTGCACCATGTAATACGTGCCCTCCTTAAAACCCATCACTGGCCTATCCCATTCCCCCACCCCCCTCCCCTCTGAAGCCCTCAGTTTGTTTGGAAAACAGTGTGGAGTTTCCTCAAAAAGTTAAAAATAGAGCCACCCTACCACCCAGCAATTGCACTACTGGGTATTTACCCCAAAGATACAGACATAGTGAAAAGAAGGGGCACATGCACCCCAATGTTCATAGCAGCAATGTCCACAATAGCCAAACTATGGAAGGAGCCAATAGGTCCTTCAACAGATGAATGGATAAAGAAGATGTGGTTCATATACACAATGGAATATCACTCAGCCATCAGAAAGGATGAATACCCACCATTTGCATCGACAAGGATCGACCTGGAGGGGATCATGCCAAGCGAAATAAGCCAAGCACATGGTTTCACTCATGTGTGGAATATAAGAAATAGCACAGAGGACCATAGGGGAAGGGAGGGAAAACTGGGAAGAAATCAGAGGGGGAAACAAACAATGAAAGACTCTGGACTCTGGAAAACAAATTGAGGGTTACAGAAAGGAGGGGTGTGGGGTGATGGGGTAACCGGGTGATGGGCATTAAGGAGGACGTGTGTGGTGATGAGCGCTGGGTGTTATACACAACTAATGAATCGTTAACGCTACATCAAAAACTAATGATGTACTATATGTTGGCTAACTGAACATAATAAAAAAATAAATAAAAACTCATTTAATGAAAAAATGGAGAAATAAAACACGTTGAGTGTGGATTTTTTTTAAAGCATTACATTTTGCTTTGGGGGTGTGTGTGGAGTTTTTATTTATTCAGTAGTAATTAAGTGTGCATTTTAGGAAGTAACTTGAACCACTGCATCCAAGATTATTTAATGAACATTAAAATTCGAATTAAAGATGAAAAATAAACAAATAATAAATAAAATAATAAAAAGTTTCAGCACGGGGGCGCCTAGGTGGCACAGCGGTTAAGCGTCTGCCTTCGGCTCAGGGCGTGATCCCGGTGTTATGGGATCGAGCCCCACATCAGGCTCCTCCGCTAGGAGCCTGCTTCTTCCTCTCCCACTCCCCCTGCTTGTGTTCCCTCTCTCACTGGCTGTCTCTCTCTGTCAAATAAATAAATAAAATCTTTAAAAAAAAAAGTTTCAGCACAGAAAAAGAAATAAACAAAATGAAACAGCAACCTATGGAATGGGACAAAATATTTGCAATCAGGTATCTGATAAATATGTATATAAGTATATAAGGAACACTTACAACTAAATAGGGAAAAAAATAAATGATCCAATTAATGCACAAAGGATTTGAATTGACATTTTTCCAAAGAAAATATACAAATGGCCAAAGGTACGTGGAAAGGTGCTCAACATCACTGATCATTTAGAAATGCTAATCTTAAGCACAATGAGACATCACCTCACACTAGAATGGTTATTATCAGAAAGACAAGTGGTAGCAAGTGTTGGTAGATATGTGGAGAAAAGGGAACCCTTCTGCACTGTTGGTGGGGATGTGAACCAGTTCAGGCAGTAGGGAAAACAGTATGCAGGTCCTTCAACAAATGAAAAAGCGACCACGTGATCCAGCAACTCCACTCTGGGGGATACATCCGAAGGAGATGAGATCACTCTCTCAAAGAGATATCTGCACGGCCCTGTTCATGGCAGCGTTACTCAGGAGACATGGAAAAAACTTCAGTGTTGCTGGATGGATACATGGATAAAGAAAATGCAATGGGACATTACTCAGCCATGAAAAAGGAAATCCTGCTGTTTGTGACACCGTGGGTGAACCTGACAGAATTATGCTGAGTGGGACAAGTCAGACAGAGAAAGACAAGCACGGCTTCGTGCCCTTCATATGTGGAATCTCAAAGCACTGACCACGTAGGACACTAAAGTGGTAGTTGCCAGCGGCCGAGAGGTGGGGCAGAAGGGGAGATGCTGATCAAACGTGATCAACTTCCTGTTGTGATAAGTTCTGGGGATCTGATGTACAGGGTGCGAGTATAGTTCACACCACTGTTGTGTGCTCACAGGTGCGTCCCGGGGTAGAGTGTGACAGTTCTTCCCGTAACAACAGTGCAATGATAATTATGTGAGGGAAGGATGTGTTTGCGAACCTTAGTGTGGCAAACACCTCACAATATATACGTGTGTCGAATCATCACGCTGTACAGCTTAAGCTTACACAGAGTACTATGTCTCAATCAAGCTGGAAAAAATTAAAAATAAAGTTAATGGTCATGAAGGCAAAACGAAGCTTCTCAGATGTGCCTTTTCTCCAGGCACAATCGGCTGAACAAATACAGGGAATGGGTAGGATGAGGATTTCATTCAAATAGGTTATGATTTAGCCAAGGGAGTGTAACAAAGGGAGAAGAGGCAGGAGTGCCGGGAGGATGTGTACAAAGCAGTAACTGTAAGACCGAACAGGAACCCAAGCGCAAGCGAGCAGTGGAGACAGGCCACCTTGGGGACCATGACAAACCTGCAGACGCCAGCCAAGGGAGGGCCTGCAAGGAGGGATTACAGAAGCATGATCTGTGTGGACAGTGATCTATCGAGAATTAGGACAGACAGTGTTGGGAGAGGGACCGAGCCGGGACAAAGCAAAGGCAGTGACAGCCTCAAGAAGGGCTGGTGGCGAAGGCCGATGACAAGAGGGTCATTCAGAACTCAGGATGATGTTGCCAGAGCTCAAACCTCTCCCACAGACAAGGACTGTCTCCCCATTTTCAAACTGACCCTAGAGCCACTGAGGTTATCCAGCTGCTCGAGGTCCCTTATTCCCAGAATGAAACCCTAAACCACTGAAGTGATGGGGAGGAAGCCCGGTGCTGCCTCCGGCCTCCACGCTGCCAGGGACACACCACCCTCAAGGGCCTTTCCCTCCAGAATGTTCCCCTCCTTGCCCCGGGGGACTCTGCTCTGGACAACCCAACACGGGTGCTAATTATGGGGGTGGCACGTGGGTTCCCCAGGGCCCCATCGTTTCCTCTCAATAACAGGGAAAGTTGATTCCCCTGCTCCCTCTGCAGCGAGCGGCTCATCAGCGTCTCTGCTCTACAGCTGCTGTGCCCTTTGCAGTCAGGAAGGCTACTTCCGCGGCCGGCAGCAGCGAATGCGGACCTGCTGCCCCCGAGACGCGAGCGCTGGTCTTGCCTACACCCTGGTGCCGGGCTCTCGGGGAACAGACCCAGACACCTCTGCCCGAACCTCGATGCTTCTCGAGACGTGGCTGGCTTCCTTCCCAAAGACGTTGTATTCCTTCCTCTGCCGACAAGCAAGGGGGCTCCCACCCCATGTCCTGCTCCTGAAGGACCTGGCTCTGACCTCGGGCACCCATGCTTGAGATCAACAGTCACGCCATTAGCTCTGTCTTTCATCCGTCCCACTGCATTCCAAACTCCGAGAACCCAGAGTAGAAACAACAGACCAACTGATCATCTGGAACCTGAAGGGCTGAGTATCAGGGCCAGAGACTCGGACATGAAGGTAGGACAACGGTCTTGCGGAGGACGGGCACATTCTACAGTAGCACACGAGGTTTGGGGACACATCCTGGACTATTTTTACAACAGATTTGCCTTCTGGATGCTGCAGGGGAATTACGGGCACATGGGTGTCTCCGTAAGTGTGTGGGGTGCGTGTGTCCGTGGAGTACAGGTGTGGTGTGTGTGATTTCATTACCGTGTGCCTGTTTTCAGGGTTCGGCGTGTTTGGAGGGCAACTGTTCGGGGCTTGGCTGGCTGCACGGTGTGTGTCTACGTGACCACAGAATTAGAAAATTGGGCTTTCTAGAACAACATCTCTAGCACCATCGGGCCACCGGCCTGAATGTCGGCTCGTGCCTGTATTCATTCCAGGACGAGCCCACACTCCACAATTACCTAGAGAGCAAGGTCAGGATTCGTACGTACGTGTGTCCTCCACAGCCTCTCGCAGGTAGACCCGGCTTCAATGCACGTCCATACAGATGAAGCGAGGTTCTTGGAATCAGTGAGATTGGGGTTGAAATCCTGATAAGCATTTATAAACAGTGTGGCCTTGGACAGGTTATTTAACCTCAACTACCCGTCTGTCTTACTCCTGAAATAGTATTGCCTCACTTTCCGGTGAATAAAGACCAGAGTTAATACATGAAAAGAGACATAAACTCAGACGCTGGCTCTGCCGCTGTAAGAGCTCTCTGCAAACCCGTCCTGACATGTGAAATACGGATGAAAAGAGTGAGCATTTCCTAACCAGCTGCTCTGTGCCAGGCGCCGTTCTAAGAGCTTTACGTGCTTAACCCACTTACCCACTTCTACTTCCAAGCGAGGAAACTGAGCCCCAGAGAGCGTAAGCCACGTGTCCAGGGTTGTCAGCTGGGAAACGGCAGCGCCAAGACGGGCACTCAGACACCCTGACGCCCCAACCCTTGCTCGCAGTCACACCGTGAACACCTGTTCTGCCTAATGAGCAGAAGCTGAACCATATAAGCACAGTGTTCTCGGGGGGGGGGGGACGAGTTTTTTTCCTGAAAAATTATGATTTTCAAACTCGGAAGAGTGAATACGAAGTCTATCTATTTCCTGATACCGGCCAGGAAACGTGCAGTAGCAAGATTGTGCTGTAACGTTCGGTGATCCCATCAACCATATGGTTTCTGTACATTAGGAAACGGGACTCAACATCACTCTTCAGGGTTAAAAGGCTTCTGTGTCGGGCTCTCCTTTCATTCAGTTGACAAATATTTTTTTGCAGTTAGAGCTAGGGGATAAGCCAGGAGCCCTGGAGATCGTCTCGTTCAGACTCCTCCTCTTAGGCACGGAAACACGGAGGCAAAGGGAAATGCCGTGACTTCTCCGTACCAAGTAATCCCACTGGCCACAGGCAGTTATGCTGGGTGGGACCCAGGGCTCCTGGCTTCTAGTGCAGTGTTCTGCCAGATGACTCTGGGTTCCAAGGCCCGTAGATCACGACCGTCACCCGAGGGAGAAGCAGGAGGGGCACGGACATTGGTGGCAGCCTAGAAGAGAGATTCCCCACAGGGTAGCACTCAGCAGTCAGCAGCTAATGGTTGTATTCACGGCAGTAGAGCCCCTGAAACAAACAAGGTGATGGATCTGGTCTACCAAGTGCTGCTTCCACCAAGCCTAGGGGGTCACACTTACTCTTCCGCATGACGCCCTGTGGGAGAAGGGGAGGGAGGCTCAGGGGGAAATCCCTCTTCAAATATCTGAAGGACTGTTCTGTGGGAGGAAGATCAGATTTCTACTCTGGCCCCTAGGAGTACAATCAGAACCCAGGAAGCAGCTGAAAAAGCACTGATCTGGAAAGGAGACAAGTCTAACCTGGACTCCCACAGGGCCACGCACTAGCTGTGACCTGGGGCAATCTCCCCTTTCCGGGTCTAAGTTCGTTCTTCTTCAAAGTGGAGATTCTTTCTCCCCCAAAGAGTCGGCTGCATACATTAGCTAAGCTGCACTAAGGGAGGGCTAGCTTCCCAAAGCCAGGGCACAGGTCTCTAAATGAGATAGGAAGGGGTGCTGGCATCCCCTCCCCCACGCTCCCGTGCGCCCCTCCCTCCCATCCAGTTCCCCACCAGCCGCGCCCCGAGCTCCCGGGCTCCCCTGCACTTGCAGGGCATAAAGTCACCCTTTCACTCTGCGCCCTTCCAGACACTCTGGGACTTTCCTCCCGCAGGCCAACCACAGCACCGAGGAGCGCTTCCTCCTGCTGGGTTTCTCCGACTGGCCCGCGCTGCAGCCCGCCCTCTTCGCCCTGGTCCTGCTCTGCTATCTCCTGACCCTGGCGGGCAACTCGACCCTCGTGCTGCTGGCCCTGCGCGACCCGCGCCTGCACACATCCATGTACTACTTCCTGTGCCACCTGGCACTGGTGGACGCGGGCTTCACCACGAGCGTGGCTCCCGCGCTGCTGGCCAGCCTGTGCGGTGCGGAGCTGTGGCTGCAGCGCGCGGGCTGCCTGGCCCAGCTGTGCACCTCGCTGGCGATGGGCTCGGTCGAGTGCCTGTTGCTGGCGGTGATGGCACTGGACCGGGCGGCCGCGGTGGTCCACCCGCTGCGCCACGCGGAGCTCGCCTCCCCGCGCCGGTGCCGCGCGCTGGCCTGCACCTCGTGGCTGGGTGGCCTGGCCAACTCGGCCGCGCAGACGGCGCTGCTGGCCGCACGGCCACTGTGTACACCCCGCCTGCTGGACCACTTCATCTGCGAGCTGCCCGCGCTCCTGCAGCTGTCCTGTGGTGGCGGCCGCGATGCCACCGAGCACCAGATGTTTGCTGCGCGCGTGGTCATCCTGCTGCTGCCGTCCTCCGTCATCCTGGCCTCGTACGGCGCCGTGGCCCGTGCCATCTGGGGCATGCGGTCCCGGGGCGGCCGCAGGAAAGCGGTGGGCACGTGCGGGTCCCACCTGACCGTCGTCTGCCTCTTCTATGGCTCGGCCATCTACACCTACCTACAGCCCACCACCCATTACGACCAGGGGCGGGGCAAGTTCGTTTCGCTCTTCTACACGGTGGTCACCCCGGCCCTCAACCCGCTCATCTACACCCTCAGGAACAAGGAAGTGAAGGGGGCAGCCAGGAAGCTCCTGGGGAGTCTGGGGAGAGGGCAGGCTGGCTGGTGAGTGGGGGGCGTGGGAGAGGGAAGAAAGTGTAGCCCAGGGCCCAAGGATGGGAATGTCCATTGGGAAGGCAGTTAGCCTTCTGCCTGCCCATTTCCCTGTGAGAATCTGCAAGATGTGTGCTCAGGGAGTCCAAGGTCGCTGGGGAGGTCCCATCCTCCCCTGAGGAAATGTTCCTGTGCTGGAGGGCAAATCCCTCTATCCTCTATAGACACAGGTTCAGGGAGGGGGAAGTGGCCTTCCAGCTTTCTCTTAAGCTGGAGAAGAGAGAAGGCATGATTTGGAGAGGAACTGCCCCATGCTCAGGGGGTCCTGTGACCACCCCTGAAGAGTCCAGATGCTGGTAAGATCTTGTATGAAAGGAGAGTTAACGTTCAGTCTCTCCCAGTCTGATGGCACACACCACGAAGACCCCGTGGTGTCCGGCTTCCGGAGTCCCCCAAATTAACAGCGAAATCATGGACTCTACCCTGTAGGAGACCCCATCCAAAAAAAGGAGCCACAGTTGCTCATCTCGGGAAATCAGTCCAACCTAATGCCCACCTAACCAAGTCACTAGCGCCCACCAGGAGCACTTGACCCCAAAGTGTAACAAGGAACCCCCCCCCAAGTGGGGATTGTGCTGGGTGGGGTTAAGCTAGGGATCTCTTCCGCACAAGGTGGTTCTTGAGCAAGTTTAAGGAACAGAAGGGACTAGACATGTCTTAGACGGTGAGGAAAATGTGTTCGTGACCAGTCATGAGACAGAGGAGTGAGTGAGGGGAGGAAGATGGAGGAAGGGACCCAAGTTCCCCAGAGAAGAGCAGACACGGGGCGGGGGGAGGGGAGCGGGGAGCAGGAGGCAGACAGGAAAAAGCTCTGTCAGCCAGAAACTGGGCAGAGCCTTGGGAGTCAACCCGGAGACCAACCCAAAGCCCTCACCCAAACGATGCCCCCAACCCAGAGAAGACCTACTAGACCCTAACCCAGGCAGGAGAGAGACTTCTCCAAACCACACCTCCCCCAAGGAGCCCCAGCTGAAGAACAAAATCTCTGAGTCCTCAGGGGAGGTATCTTTCCATGCTCACCATCATCCCCAGAAATAACTGTTGAATTCAGTGTGGGGCATGGAGAATAACATGGTATACTGTGGGGGGATTCATTTCATACCAAACAACTTTAAATAAGGACAGAGAAGGTAGTTTAACTGATTTTCTAAATTCTTTAATGAGATTGTAATCATATCAGAAGAATTACTTCACTTCAATATAAATCATTTCTCTGTTCTCTATAAGCAGAAATTCCATTTGATTCAACATTTTGAGTGATATTACAGATGAAATATAACGGTGGAAACACAAAAATGAGGGGAACATGGATCGCGGTGTAAAACTAACTTGTTGAACAGAAGAGGAAATAGGAATTTTTGTAAAAATCAGAAGGAACCAGGAAAGGAATTCATTGCAAGCTGGCCTTGAGGCTATCTCTACTGTGCCTTAAAATGTTATTTTCTGTTTTCAGTAATATGCACAATCCAACCACTAATCAATTACGTTAGACCCAAAAATCATGGAGTTAGAAAGTTTTCTGCAGTCTTCCTCCCTACTTCACCCTTAACCTTTTGTGTTTATCTTTCTCGTTAATTTGGGAAATCATCAAGGCATGTGGGTGGAGTAAGAGCCAACAGTAAGCACTTTTGCTCCTGATCTCACCCATCCCTGGAGGGCTCAGCCCCCAACGCAGTGGGCTGTCAGGAAGAGTAAATTGCCCCCTCTGATGCCATAGTCTGCCATGGTCTTCCCATCTTCCAGCCTCTTGCCATTGCAAGTCACAGTCTGTTTCTCAGGCATGATAGCGGTCTTGGTCTCTATCATCTGTTTCACCTGGGCCACTGAGCTGGACCTTCACACCTGAAGGAGTTGCCTCTGCCCCTCATTGCGTAACTCCACCAGAACCAAGGGCAGCTCCTCGTCACTGGGCTCCACCACCTTCAGAGTGAGGTGGATGGTCGTCTGCTTGTCAATGCCGTAAGATGACAGCTTCCTCTGGGGCTTTAGGGTCTTGGAGCCCAGCAAAAGAACCTGGTCCTGCACGGGAATCTTGGTCTTAGCCCGGACATGTTCACTGATCTTCTTCACTCTGTCCTCCAAGTTAGCAGTGAAGGTCATTGCTGTCCCCTCCTCAGAATAGACTTTCACCTGGACAATGAAGACCAAGAGAGCTTGAATCAAGGTGCCTGCCTGCCATCTTTTACACCATGTCCCCTCCTTCCCGGCCCCGCCCTCCTGCCTGCCTGGTCCTCCAGCTCCTTTACAACAAGCTGTGTCCCTCCCTTTCTTGGAACTTCTCTTTGGGAATTTCAAGCTTTTAACACAGGAAAATCAGTCTTATTCCCTTAAAACCATACCTCTCATTCATCCCAATGTCCTTAGTGATTTCCCACATTATTTGCCGGCAGGCAAATATCCAGATGAAGTTTGCCAAATGTCAGAAACGAAATACAGTTACAAAGCATCCAACGTTATATACTGGATGCTAAAATCGACTCCCAAAGAGAATTATCAAGACTTGTCAGCCTCATGGGACACTCATGCACTGCCCTCCATGACTACTGTAGATGGAAACCCTGGCCAGGACACATGTTCTCTGTACTCCCGGTTTCCTTCTCAATGTCCCATCACCTTGTAAGAACTCACACATTACAGTGACACTGTGGTCGGTGTGACTTGTTCCCCTGGACTTCCTGTGTTTTTATATCTACCTATTGCAGAACACGATCTCCTCCTGTGGCTAGATCAGGGCCTCACTCACAGAAGGTAGGCACAGATCTAAGTCTTCCTTCCATAGTCTGAAGCTGGGCAGGCTCACCTCTGTGCTGTCACTGGAAAGCCTGGCAGGACCTCCCTCCTGCTCCATTCAAACCCATCTTCCCAGTCTGGACGTCACAGACATTTCCTCACTGGACCGATGCCCCTCTGTGCTGAGCACCAGCCTGATGCCAGCCCACGTAGAGCACCTACTCTCTATAGGCTCATGTACCAGGTCATTAACAGCTTAGAGTAAATGAGTTTTGGGAGGAGAGGAAGTTGAAGAGCCCCGGGACCCCTAATCAGAAGAAGGAAAATGGGCTCCAGACAATATTTCCATAGTTTCAAATCCAGCCCTGTGAGCACAAAGCCCACTCCCACTTCCCACCATCCTTCCCTAACAGTGGCCGGTCAGGTCTGACACACAACAGCATTCAGGAGCCAAACAAGCTGCATCTATTCCCAGAAACTTCCTTCAGCTTCTGTGGGTCCAGAGCCTGTGTCATCCCCTGCAGGATGTCTTTCCAGTCATTCTGCCCCCACGTCCCCGAGCTCTGTCCCTCTCGGACTCCTGAGATCTCTCCCCATGCCTTGGAAGTGCTTTCCCTCTCCCCATCCCCACGTTCAAGCCCCAGCTTACATGGAGGCAGGAAGCACTGGATGCCATGTCTGCAATCACCGGAGCCGACACAGGAGGCAGAGGGAAAGGACTGGCGTCGAGCTTATGTACAAGCTGAGCTGGAAATCCCCTGCCTGAACCACTCTGCCTGCGCCCTTTGTTCGCCCATGATGTCATGATTTTCTCTCACTTTCGCTACGGCAGAGTCAATAAACAAAAAGCACTCTCTGATCACATTCCTCTCATGCATTCCATCCACCCTCCTCTTCCAAACATAGGACGGTGCTTCTCTGTGGAGAGCTTCCCCGGTTAGCCACCCACCACTCCCAGTCCTCCCCTGCTGCTTTCGGGAACCCATCATGTGCCATCACTCAGGGGCCTTCCTGAGAGCAAGGGGGTCCAGGAGAGCATGTAGGAGTCCATGAGGAGTGATGCGACCGTGAGCAGCCTGTTCACACCAGCCGGGCAGAGTGGGAGGCATGCGTCGAGATCACACAGGATACACAGCCTGCTCTGAGAGGAGATGGGAGTTCCAGTCCTGGGATGTCACTTGCTACCTAACTTGTGCAAGTCTGTTCACCTCCTTAGATGTTTGTTTTCCGGGTTTTTTTGTTTTGTTTGTTTGTTTGTTTGTTTGACTTATTTACACTGTAACTGCATGGTTCTAGCTTTCTAATGAGGTAAATATTAGTATCCCCCCTGATAAGCAAGCAGTGAACTCACCCACAGTACATTCATAGTAGCTGGTGAGCAAGTCTTCACATGCAAATCTCTACTGCTGTCCTAATGGCCTCCCAGGGAAAGGAAAGCGGGAGGGCATGGCATGCACGCCTTTCATTACAGGAAGGGTACGCACCAGGGAAGGGGTAGAGACAGACAAAGGAAAGCAGAGCCTGCAAGGAGCCTTGTGAGGAAAGAGCAAGGAGAGTTCTGGGTCCATATGTAGGTCAGAGCATCCCTGGGTGGGGGCCCTGCTTAGACCACAGGGCAGCTGCCGGCAAAGAGCCTGTGAGCGCAGCAGGCAGAGCCTGGGGGAGTATGGCACCCTCCCAGGACTGGGAGGGTTAAAGGTGCCACTGTCACACTCACCTCCCCCACAGGGGATTTCTAGCACAGAACTACTTCAAGGGCCAGCTTGGGATTGTCCCAGGAATAACTATTTCAGGGGATTCCCTACCCAGACAGGATCTGGATTCTGAGAAACACTGTCCTTTCAAGGAATCCAAATAACAAACCTACACATTGACCTCTCTCTTTTCCCTCCTCCCTTCCTCTGTGCAGTTCCCTTCCATGCCAAGGGAGGAGCAAGGGCTGTCCCCTGTGCCCCTTTGCAGAGTCACAGCTAGGATTTCTCCCCGGGACCTGACCTCCTCCCTGCTTCCTAGCATACTATCGATCTGACATTGTTTCCCTCTGTGTCACAATAAATGTTTTCAGAGGCTGGAAGATCTCTTTCCATCTGCCCTTCGACAAATTCAGGAAACCAGCCAAGGTAAAAGGTCGTGCAGATCTCACCAGGTCATAAAACCAATGTCTCAGATATGCACAAAGCTCCCAGGGTGTCTTCGTCACTGATGGGCAGTCCTGGGCTGGTTGCTGCCCTGCTGAAGCCTTCCTGGAGAAGAGGCCTTGCTCCCGTCTCTTTAATGGTGCCCAGGAAAGCGTTTGTGAAAACTGCCTTGACATCCAGAATATTGCTTCAGAAACGTAAGCCAAACTCAGTCAAAAACCTACTGCGACTTTTCCTTTATTGATGATTGGGAAAAAATTCATCCACTCTCAAAGGACAATTTGGAAATACTTACAAATATAAGTCTTTATTTCTGGATTTTTCATTATGTTCCATTGATCTCTATGTCTATTCTTATGTCATTAGTACACAGTCTTTAATCCTCAAGCTTTATAATAAGTTTTGAAATCAGAGTGTATAATTTCTCCATCTTTTTTTTTTTTTACACAAAATCTCTTTTGGCTGTTTTCATTCTTTTGTATTCCCATATAAGATTTAAGATTAGCTTCTCAATTTCTTTTAAAAAATCCTGATTTTTAATAGGTCTGTATCTATAGAGCAATTTGAGGAAAATACCCATTTTTAAAGTTTCTTCTAGAATTTTTATAGTTTAGCAGCTAGGTCTGTGACCCCTTTTGAGTTAGTATTTGTGTATGTTGTGAGGTAAGGAGGTCCAGAAGGTACATGGGAGCAAAGCATGGCTGAGAACTTCTGTAATCTGGGGAAGGAAACAAGCATTCATGTCCAAGAGGCAGAGAGGACCCCTCCCAAAAGCATTAAAAATAATCAACACCCCAAAATATAATAGTAAAGCTTGCAAATATTAGAGAAAAAGAAGCTATCTTGAGATCTGCTAAGGAGAGGAGGCTTCTTACATATGGAGCGAGGAACATCAGAATAACATCAGCCCTATCCACAGAAACCTAGCAGGCCAGAAATGGCTGGCATGATGTGTTCAGGGTACTAAATGAAAAGAAGATGCAGCCAAGAATACTTTTTCCAGCAAGGCTGTCGTTCAGAATGGAGGAGAAATAAAGAGCTTCCAGAACAGACAGAAACTGAAAGAATATGTGGCCACCAAGCCAGCCCTATAAGAAATATTAAAGGAGATACTGTAAGTGAAGAGAGACCCCAAGAGTCACATAGACCAGAAAGAAACAGATAATCTACAGAAACAGAGACTTTCCAGCAATACAATGGCAGTAAATCCATATCTTTCAATAGTTACACTGAATGTAAATGGGCTAAATGTACCAACCAAAGACACAGGATATCAGATTGGATAAAAAAGCAAGAACCATCCATGTGCTGTCTACAAAGGACTTATTTTAGACCTAAAGACACCTCCAGATTGAAAGTGAGGGGATGAAGATCAATTTACCACACCAATGGACCTCAGAAGAAAGCTGGGGTATCAATCCTCATATCAGACTAATTAGATTTTAAACCAAAGACTGTAGTAAGAGATGTAGAAGGACATTATATTATACTTAAAGGGTCTATCCAACAAGAAGATCTAACAATTGTAAATACCTATGGCTCCAGCATGGGAGCAGCCAATTACATAAAACAATTATTATCCAAAATAAAGAAATATACTGATGATAATAATACCTTAATAGTAGGGGACCTCAACACCCCACTCACAGCAATGGACAGATCATCGAAGCAGATCAACAAAGACATGTCAGCACTGAATGACACACTGGAACAGATGGACTTCATAGATATATACAGATATCTACAGAACATTCCATCCTAAAACAAGAGAATATCCATTCTTCTTGAATGCACATGGAACTTTATCCAGAATAGATCATATACTGGGTCACAACTGAGGTCACAACCAGCACCAAAATATTGAGATTATCCCCTGCATATTGTCAGACCACAATGCTTTGAAACTGGAACTCAATCACAAGAGGAAATTTGGAAGTAACACAAACATTTGGAGGTTAAAGAGCATCCTGCAAAAGAATGAAGGGGTCAACTAGGAAATTAAAGAAGAACTTAAGTAATTCATTGAAGCTAATGAGAATGAAAACACATCAGTTCAAAACCTGTGGGATACAGCAAAGGTGGTCCTAAGAGGGAAGTACATAGAATTATAAGCTTCTCTCAAAAAAAATTAGAAAAATCCCAAATACACAAGCTAAACTTACACCTAAAAGACCTGGAGAAAGAACAGCAAATAAAGCCTAAACCAAGCAGAAGAGAAATAATAAAGATTAAAGCAGAAATCAAAGAACTAGATAGATACCAGAAGAACAGTAGAACAGATCAACGAAACTAGAAACTGGTTCCTTGAAAGAATTAATAAGATCGAGGGGTGCCTGGATGGCTCAGTCATTAAACATCTGCCTTCAGCTCAGGGCATGATCCCAGAGTCCTAGGATTGAGCTCCACATCGGTCTCCCTGCTCCGCTGGGAGCCTGCTTCTGCCTCTCCCACTCCCCCTGCTTGTGTTCCCTCTCTCACTGGCTGTCTCTCTGTCTGTCAAATAAATAAATAAAATCTTAAAAAAAAAAGAATTAATAAGATTGATAAACCTCTGGCCAGATTAATTACCAAAAAAAAAAAAAAAAAAAAAGGAAAAGACCCAAATTAATAGAATCATGAATGAAAGGGGAGAGATCATGACCAACACCAAGGGAATACAGACAAGTATAAGAACATATTATGAGCATCTATATCCCAACAAATTAGACAATCTGGAAGAAATGGATGCATTCCTACAGATGTATAAACTACAAAGTCTGGAACTGGAAGAAATAGAAAACAACAGACCCATAACTAGCAAGGAAATTGAAACAGTAATCAAAAGTCTCACAACAAACAAGAGCCCAAGGCTGGATGGCTTCCCAGGGGAATTCTATAAACATTTAAAGAAGAAATAATACCTATTCTACTGAAACTGTTTCAAAAAACAGAAATGGAAGGAAAACTTTCAAACCCTTCTATGGCTAGCATTACCTTGATCCCAAAACCAGACAAAGACCCCACCAAAAAGGAGAATTACAGACCAATATCCCTGGTGAACATGGATACAAAAAAATCTCACCAAAATACTAGCCAATAGGATCCAACAGTACATAAAAAGAATCATTCACCACGAGCAAGTGGGATTCATTCCTGGGCTGCAAGGTTGGTTCAACATCTGCAAATCAATCAATGTGATACACTACATAAATAAAAGAAGGGAGAAGAATTATATGAGCCTCTCGACAGATGTAGAAAAAGCATTTGATGAAATACAGCATTCTGTCTTGATTAAAACTCTTCCCTCTACTTCCCTCTTCCCTCTAGGGATAGAGGGAACATACCTCAGTATCATAAAAGCCATCTATGAAAAATCCACAGTGAATATCATTCTCAATGGGGAAAAATTGAGAGCTTCTCCCTTAAGGTCAGGAACATGGCAGGGATGTCTACTATCATCACTGCTATTCAACATAGTGCTAGAAGTCCTAGCCCCAGCAGTCAGACAAACAAAAAGAAATAAAAGGCATCTGATTTGACAAAGAAGAAGTCAAACTCTCTCTCTTCACAGACGACAGGATACTCTATGTGGAAAACCCAAAAACTCCACCCCCAAATTACTAGAACTCATACAGCAATTAAGCAAAGTGGCAGGTTATAAAATCGATACACAGAAATCAGTTGAATTTCTATACACTAACAATGAGACAGAAGAAAAAGAAATTAAGGAGTTGATCCCATTTACAACTGTACCCAAAACCATAAGATACGTTGGAATAAACCTAACCAAAGAGGCAAAGGATTTCTACTCAGAAAACTATAGAACACTTACGAAAGAAATTGAGGAAGACACAAGGAAATGGAAAAATGTTCCATGCTCATGGATTGGAAGAACAACTATCGATAAAATATCTATGCTATCCAGAGCAATGTACACATTCAATGCAATCCCTATTGAAATATCACTGACATTTTTCACAGAGCTGGAACAAACATCCTAAAACTTGTATGGAACCAGAAAATACCCCGAATAGCCAAAGGAATGTTGAAAAAGAAAACCAAAGCTGGTGGCATCACAATTCTGCACTTCAAGCTCTGTTACAAAGCTGTGATCATCAAGACAGCATGGTACCAGCACAACAACAGACACACAGATCAAAGGAACAGAATAGAAACCACAAAAATCGATGCTCAACTCTATGGTTGTCAGGAAAGCTCACATGCAGAAGAATGAAACTGGACCATTCTCTTACACCATATACAAAAATAGACTCAAAATGGATGAAAGACCTAAATGTGAGGCAGGAATCCATCAAAATACTAGAGGAGAATTCAGGCAGCAACCTCTCAGACCTCAGCCGCAGCAACACATCTCTAAGGCAAGGGAAACAAAAGCAAAAATGATCTATTGGGACTTCATCGAGATAAAAAACTTCTGCACAGCAAAGGAAACAATTGACAAAACCAAAAGGCGACCTATGGAATGGGAGAAAATATTTGCAAATGACATATCAGATAAAAGGCTGGTATCCAAGATCTATAAAGAACTCAAACTCAATACCCAAAGAACAAATGATCCAGTCAAGAAATGGGCAAAAGTCATGAACAGACATTTCTCCAAAGAAGACATACAAATGGCCAACAGACACATGAAAAAATCCCCAACTTCATTCAGCATCAGGGAAATACAAATCAAAACAACGATGCGATACCACCTCACACCAGTCAGAATGGCTAAAATTAACAAGTCAGGTAACAACAGATGTTGGCGAGGACGCAGAGACAGGGGAACCCCTTACACTGTTGGTGGGAATGCAAGCTGGTGCAGCCACTCTGGAAAACAGTGTGGAGGTTCCTCAAAAAGTTGAAAATGGAGCTACCCTATGACCCAGCAATTGCACTACTGGGTATTTACCCCAAAGATACAAATGTAGTGATCTGAAGGGGCACTTGCACCCCAATGTTCATAGCAGCAATGTCCACAGTAGCCAAACTATGGAAAGAGCCCAGATGTTCATAGACAGACAAATGGATAAAGAAGATGTGGTCCATATAGGCAATGGAATATTACACAGACATAAAAAAATGAAATCTTGTCATTTGCAATGACATGGTTGGAGCTAGAGGGTATGATGCCCAGCGAAATAAGTCAATCGGAGAAAGACATTATCAAACGATCTCACTGATATGTGTAATTTAAGAAACAAAACAGAGGATCATAGGGGAAGAGAGGAAAAAATAAAATGAGACGAAATCAGAGAGGGAAACAAACCATAAGAGACTCCTAATCGTAGGAAACAAACTGAGAGTTGCTGGAGGGGAGAGGGTAGGGGATGGGGTCACTGGGGGATGGGCATTAAGAAGGGCACGTGATGTGATGAGTACTGAGTGTTGTGTAAGACTGATGAATCACAGGCCTGTACCTTTGAAACCTATAATACATTATTTGTTAATTAATTGAATTTAAATTTAAAAATGTTTAAAAAAAAAAGAAGTTTGACTGCCATGTCTGAGGGACCATGTGGAGCGGTCCTAAGAGAACAGGTGGGTAGAAAGGAATCCAGAAGAACCGGGGCTTATGGTTGAACAACCCAAGGTACGGAGCATGACTGACATCCTTCAGATACTCGGCGGCTTTCCTGATATGCATATTCCTGATGGCCTGGGCAGCTTCAGGTGTGTTCTTCAAGTGAACACAAAGATTTGAACCTCTTGATTTGCGTGATTTTGTATGGTTTTTTTGGGTCACGTGAATAGTGAACCATTTTCAGAGATCACCCCAGTCTGCTTATGGGAAGAGCTATATTTTATGCTGATCTATGCTTTTTGACATTGTGTCTGTATGATTAAAAAAAAAAAAACAACTATAATATAGTGCATGGGGCTGTGTTACCGAGTTAAGCTCTCCAAATCTGCATTTTCAGTAAAGTCACACTGGCAGCTTAAAATTAGGTGTGGTAGAAATATTCACACTACCGAAATCAGCAAACTGGACAAACCACACTTCTCTGCCTGCAGTACCAGCACATGCTGTCCACGTCCCTCTAGACCGTACTATGATGCCGGCGTCATGATATAGTAACGTAAACATAGCTATGCACACACCATGCGGATGCAAACTGCTTCTCATCCTCTATCCTCACAGTATTTGAAAACACATTCACCAGTAGCCAAGAGCCATGTAACAGAGCCCCAAACTGTGTTAATCAGGCATGACAGCTGCAGTTAGGACAACTACCTGGTTGAGTTTCTGGTGGCCTACTGTCCTCTTCCAGGATCTGGTCTGGTGTTTTTAGTGACCAGAGTGGTCAATGAAATGACTATGATAGGAACCACCACCTCCTGCATCCATTAAAGTGGCTTCAAACTCCACCTTCCTTTGGATTGTGATACTGCTCTGGACTTCGTGTTTTTGTGAGGAAGGGGGTACAGATTTGGGGCTCCCACTCAGCCTCCTCCTACCATATCACTTACTCCACTGGCCCAAGAACCAACATGGGGATTCTGCCAAACACCAGGTGTATGCATTCCAGTTACACATTCAGGGACTATAAAAATGACTACTGAGTAGGTCCACGGACCTTGCAGAGCCAGTGTGACTGGTACCAGGGCCAGGGTGCCATTGACGAGCTGATCCCGTGAGCTCCTACTGCAATGGAGGACAGGCGAGTTATGACTCAGCTATGTTGTATGAGCCTTAGACTGTTGCAGCCCTAGTGATGAGGGTACAGAGGGCAAGCTGAGGACAAAGCAGAAACTGACACCCTGCAACACCCCCCGATGTATGCAACATTCCTTGGCATTCCTGGCTCCCCTAAAACTAGGGAAAGGAAAAACCAAATGGTTAACTGACAGAGTTCACAATCCTGGGAGACCTGGGTCTCCCTCAGTTTACACCTGTCCTAGTGACGCACAAGGGAGAAGCTTCCTTATCAAAGCCGAACTTCCAGAGACCCACAATTCAGTTTCCTGGAGCCCTAACGTTACCATCCCCTCCGTAAAATTGAGGGAGGCTGAAGCAGAAGGAAATGTAAATAAAATGGAATTTCTTCTAAACCTGAAGCCCATTGACAAGGACACGTGATAAGAGGAAAGTAACATTTTCCAGGAAGCTCCCAACTATCTTACTGTTAACACCTTCTGAAGGGGTCAACAATAGCAAGGCCTCCGGTGTCCTGCGAGTCTTCTTTTACATATGAAAGTACTTTCTCAACCTCAACCCTTTTCCTTACCTTCCCCCAACTCCATAGTATATAATCAGCCACCCCTCACTACCTGGGGCAGTAGCTCTTTCTGCCCAGGGATCCTGTCCCTGTGGTTTAATAAACCACCGTTTTGCACCAAAGATGTCTCAAGAATTCTTTCTTGGTCATTGGCTCCGGACTCCACCCCACTGAACCTCACCGATATCCCACAACCTCATCACTAGGGTTTTGTAATTTTGTGCTGCAGTCAGGTCCAACTCAGAGGGAAGTCGATGGAACAGAAGGAAGTTGAGCACTTTAAAAAGTGGGATCCTACATGGCTGGATCAGAGACTTAGAGGAATATCTAGAAGCCTGGGGGAGTCTCTGGAGTGGTAAAGAGGACACCACCTTGTTCTTCCTGACAGAAAGCAGCAGTGGGGGACCTCTTTACCTACCACAGGGATAGCGACTGCTGGCACAGTTCCCCTAGGTAGTCCCCTGCCTCTCTACAATATCAGGGACTGATTGTCTGTGGACTGTGGGACCCTAGGGTCTTAATAAAATTAATGAGCTCTTTCTCTCCATGGGATGGCAGTCATGCAATCGCTCCCTCGAGCACCAGATCAACCCCTCTACCTCCCGTGCCCCTCAAACAGCCTACCTCTCCCCAGCCCAAGGGCAAAGGTTGTTCACAAGCAGGGGCTTCTGACCTCTGGGGCCTCACCTTCCCTGCAGGGAAGTGGAGGGCTAAGGTTGGCACGCAGCCCCTGCAGCCAGCCCGCTTAGGTTCAAATACCAGCTCTTGTGCTCACTGACTGGCCTGTCTGAGGCAAGGGATTTAATCTTTCTCTGCTTCAGATTCTCTGCATCAAAGGGGGAGGGTGCACAGTCGCTGTGTGGGTGATCAGAGGCGTGCTGGTGTTTGACAACCACCTTGGTTGGGAGAGATACGCCCCCCCCCCCATTGAAGGGCTGGCCAACTTCCATTGCGTAAATATTCCCACAGTGGCTGGTCCAAGCCACCAATGGTTTAATTCTCTCTCACAAAAGTCCCCAAAATTTAACAGTCAGGAGCCAGTATGAGCCAACACCAGCACAACCCGTGTCCGTGTGCCTGGAGAAGTGCCTGGCAGGAAGGGCTATCAACCCTCTGTGAGACCACGGACGGAACAGCCCATTCCAGGATGCCCACTCTTTTCTGGTACCTCTTCTCTTGATGTCCACAGGGAGGCCCCAGTGGAGAGTTCTGTCATCACTGGTGGCAGAGGAGGGGTTGTTTTTTCTTTTCCCCCTCATAACATTTTTAATAAATCATTCAAAAGAAAAGATAATAGGGTTTACATTTTTATATTACAAAGGTATTTCATTTCTTCATCAATATTGATATTTACATGATACATGGAATTGTAAAATGAAAAATCAAGCCAAAGCAAAACAAAAAGAAAAACCAAATTAAAGTGAAAGGCAGAACTGTAATACTATTACATATGAAGTAGAAATGAAATTGATGGGCAGACAAATGCTGATTCTGCAACAGACAAATGCGAAGACTCGTAAAGGGTCCACCTCTCCCGAGCATGTTAATGAACGATAATAACAGCATGATGTGGAAGCCAAAGTTCTAGGACTCGGTAGTTGGAAGTACGGACTGCAAATCAACCAAACATCGTCATCAGGACCCTACTTCCCTTCTACTATCTTTAATGACAGAAATGGTGAAAGAGGTGGTAATCTGTCTTCAAGATGGGTAAAAAGTTCAGGACCTTCGGCATGAAATGTTGGAAATTCCAAAACACACTTCATACCCTTGCTTATTTCTTATTTTGTTACCCTCAGCCCATCCATACCACAGACAACCAGACCACGCTTAATGATCTATCAATTAACTTATAAATTACTATATACTAGTGCTATGGATTAAAAGTATTATTTGGGGTATACAGATATTAATAAGCAGGACTAAACCACAGAATTTACAACAAATCTCTCAGTCTTCCAAAGGCAGTAAGTTTTTTTAAACATACTCAAATTTTGCTTAAATATTAAACAAAAAAGTTTAATAAAATCATATTCACTTTTATTACTCCCAGTTAAATTTCATTTTTTTTAATTACGTTCAGTTAGCCAACATATAGTACATCATTAGTTTTTGATGTAGTGTTCAACGATTCCTTAAGCTGCGTGTAACACCCAGTGCTCATCACAACACATGCCCTCCTTAATACCCATCGCCCAGTTACCCCATTGCCCCACCCACCTCCCCTCCAGCAACCCTCACTTTGTTTCCTATAGTTAAGAGTCTCTCATGGTTTTTGTCCCTCTCTGATGGCTTCCCACTCAGTTTTCCCTCCCTCACCCTATGATCCTCTGTGCTATTTCCTATATTCCACATATGAGTGAAAGCATGTAATTATCTTTCTCTGATTGACTTATTTCACTCAGCATAATAACCCTCCAGTTCCACCCATGTTGATGCAAATGGTATTCATCCTTTCTGATGGCTGAGTAATATTTCATTGAGTGTGGTGTGTGTGTGTGTGTGTGTGTGTGTGTA
This sequence comes from Ursus americanus, assembly GCF_024610735.1. Classification (NCBI taxonomy): domain Eukaryota; kingdom Metazoa; phylum Chordata; class Mammalia; order Carnivora; family Ursidae; genus Ursus; species Ursus americanus. The sequence goes on from NC_142158.1 coordinate 51,255, forward strand.
CCGTATCTTTATCCATCCATCTGTTGAAGGGCATCTCAGCTCCTTCCACAGTTTGGCTACTGTGGACATTGCTGCCATGAACATTGGGGTGCAGGTGCCCCTTCTTTTCATTACATCATATCTTTGGGGTAAATATCTAGTAGTGCAATTGCTGGGTCATAGGGTAGCTCAATTTTTAACTTTTTGAGGAACCTCCATACTGTTTTCCAGAGTGGCTGCATCAACTTGCATTCACACCAACGATGTAGGAGGGATCCCCTTTCTCCACATCCTCACCAACACTTGTTTCCTGCCTTGTTAAATTTTGCCATTCTAACTGGTGTAATGTGGTATCTCATTATGGTTTTGATTTGTATTTCCCTGATGGCTAGTGATGTGGAGCATGTTTTCATGTGTCTGTTGGCCATTTGTATGTCTTCTTTGGAGAAATGTCTGTTCGTGTCTTCTGCCCCTTTCTTGAGTGGATTATTTGTTTTTGGGGTGTTGAGTTTTATAAGTTCTTTATAGATCTTGGATACTAGCCCTTTATCTGTAATGTCAATTGCAAATATCTTCTCCCATTCGTGGGCTGCCTCTTAGTTTTGTTGACTGTTTCCTTTGTTGTGCAAAAGCCTTTTATCTTGATGAAGTCCCAAAAGTTCATTTTTGCTTTTGTTTCTCTTGTTTTTAGAGACCTGTCTTGAAAGAAGTTGCTGTGGCCAAGGTGGAAGAGGTTGCTGCCTATTTTCTCTAGGATTTGGATGGGTTCCTGTCTCACATTGAGGTCTGTCATCCATTTTGAGTTTATCTCTGTGTATGGTGTAAGAGAATGGTCCAGTTTCATTCTTCTGTATATAGCTGTCCAATTTTCCCAGCACGATTTGCTGAAGAGATTGTCTTTTTTCCATTGGATATTCTTTCCTGTTTTGTCGAAGATTAGTGGACCATAAAGTTGAGGGTCCATTCCTGGGGTTTCTATTCTGTTCCGTTGATCTATGTGTCAGTTTTTGTGCCAGTACCATGCTGTCTTGATGATCACAGCTTTGTAGTACAGCTTAAAGTCAGGCATTATAATTCCCCTAGCTTTAATTTTCTTTTTTAACATTCCCCTGGTAATTCAGGGTCTTTTCTGGTTCTATACAAATTTTAGGTGTTTGTTCCCACTCTGTGAAAAATGTCAGTGGTATTTTGATAGGAAATGCATTCAAAGTATAGATTGCTCTGGCAGCACAGACATTTTCACAATGTTTATTCTTCCAATCCATTAGCATGGAATATTTTTCCATCTTTTCATGTCTTCCTCAATTTCTTTCATAAGTATTCTGTACTTTTTAGAGTAGAGATCCTTTACGTCTTTGGTTAGGTTTATTCCTAGGTATCGTATGGATTTTGTTTCAACTGTAAATGGGATGGATTCTTTTATTTCTCTTTCTTCAGCCTACATGTTAGTGTATGAAAACGTAACTGATTTCTGAGCATTGATTGTGTATCCTGCCACGTGGCTGAATTGCTGTATGAGTTCTAATAATTTGGAGGTGGAGTTTTTTGGGGTTTTCCATATAAAGTATCATGTCATCTGGGAAGAGTGAGAGTTTGATTTCTTCTTTGCCAATTTTGGATGCCTTTTATTTCTTTTTGTTGTCCGATTGCTGAGGCTAGGACTTCTAGTACTATGTTGAACCATAGTGGTGACAGTGGGCATCCCTGCTGTGTTCTTGACCTTAGGAGAAAGGCTCTCAGTTTTTCCCCACTGAGAATGATATTCGCTGTGGGCTTTTCATAATGGCTTTTATGATATTGAGGAATGTTCCCTCTATCCCTACGGTCTGAAGAGTCTTAATCAGGAAAGGGTGCTGTATTTTCTCAAATGCTTTTTCTGCATCAATTGAGAGGATCATATGGTTCTTGTCTCTTCTTTTGTTAACGTGCTCTATCCATTGGTAGAGGGCATTTTAATCTGACTGAGGGTAAGTAGAAAGTTTGTTCTTCTCCTAAGAGACATCAGCTTCTACCTGGCCCCCAACAGTGGAACACCAGAGTGGACGTTAACCAGGGTCTACACTCCTGGCCCTGGCACCTACTCACTTGCTGACCTCAGCCATGTTTCTTAACCTCCGAAACTTGTTTACTTCTTGATGCAGCTGGAATAAGAGCATCTTGTCTGCAGGGTTGCTGTGAGATCCAGGTGACTGCGTAGCTGTGAGGCATGTAGGAAGCACTCCACACATGCTAGCTACTAATAGCAGTAGCAAGCAGCTCTGAATCATCACAAACTCCTTTGAGTGGGTCCCCCACTCATACCCTGGCTCCCAGCACATTGCGAGCTCCTGCAGTCCAAGAAATGAATAAATGCAGAAACCACGGAATGACCGTGTCGGGGGGAAGAGCCAGGAACAAAATGGTAAATGAGAGAGTGTGGAGAAGATGGAGACGAGGGAGAAAAGGTGAAGGGTCGCTAAGGGGAGGCCATCTACAGAGACTCGGGAAAGAGGGAGGGGAGCACCAGGAGAATGAAAAATTCAGAAATGCAAACAAAGTGATTAGGATGAGAGTTGAGGAATAACAAAAACAGCTGGCTACTGTTTAGGTTACAGTGATTGAATATCACAAAGAAAGCAAAAGAAGGGAGACTGTTCCTTGGCATGAGGTTTTGCTTGGGGGTAATAAGATGTTCTGGAGGCTGATAGTATTAGTTGCTCAATAGTGAATATACTAAAAACCACTCAATTATACACTTTAAAAAGGGTCTATGTAAACTCTATCTCCAGAAAGAAAACAAAGGAATAATTAGAAATGCAGAATGGGGGGCGCCTGGGTGGCATAGCGGTTAAGCATCTGCCTTCGGCTCAGGGCGTGATCCCGGCGTTATGGGATCGAGCCCCACATCAGGCTCCTCCGCTATGAGCCTGCTTCTTTCTCTCCCACTCCCCCTGCTTGTGTTCCCTCTCTCACTGGCTGTCTCTATCTCTGTCAAATAAATAAATAAAATCTTAAAAAAAAAAAAAAGAAATGCAAAATGGTGCTTCCATCTGGGGTGTGGGCACGCCGGACCATCTAAGATACTTGAAACACGTGCTCAGTTCTTTGTGGTCGTGCCAGGGGTGACTTTTTTACTCATTAAACTGTAGAGATGTGCTTTACTCACACTTTTTGAAATGTATAAAGACATGACAAAAATTTAAAATACGTCCTGTAAGGGTGAAAAGCACGGGGGAAAAAGAACCAACCAGGGAAGACACAGAAGCAGAAGTCTCTAGGAAAAGCAGATGCAACAGGATGGGCACCTGTGTCAGGAGATGCTAGGGCCACCCTGCCCAGGCACTGCCAGCCGGCCCCACCCCAAGCCCTCCCTGAGGCTGCCGTTGGCTAAGGCCAGGGAGGTGCCAGTGGCCTCAGTCTCCTGCCGCATCTCTGACTTGGCCTTCTATGCCCAATGCTCCTCTTTTTTATAGAAAGCGTACAGTCACCTCCTCTAGGATGCCTTCCCTGATATATTTACCCAAATTGGTCCTTCACCTTATTATAGACCCTATTCCCTCCCTCAGTGTGCTGGTATTCCTGATCCTGAAGTCTTGGGGACTTTGATGATGCTTCTGTGAACTCCTCAACGATTTTAACGTACTTGGGGCCATGCTTGCGTCCTACCTGTAAGCTTCCCAGGATAGCGACTGATCATGGGGACCAACCCCCCTGCCAGACAGCTGGCTCAGCAACCTGGGCAACCAAACTGCTCTGTGCATGGGGTCACTAGACACAAAGGGAAAACCTCTCTCATAGATACAACATTCTGTCTCTGAAGCTCCCTTACAAAAGAAGACGCACCGAATGTATGTAGTATAAATAGCTCTACGACAGTCATCTGACAAACAATGATCAACTATACGTAGATAGCTCATAATCTGAAAATCCAGAAAATACATGACCTTGCAGGTTCTTCCAACAAACGCATAGGGACAATGCAACACTCAGAACAGCACTCAGGACAGAGGCGTTCCATACACGGGTGCTGAAGTATCACTCAGCTCACGCCTGCATGCTTTCCACCAGCCTCCTTTATGCTCGGCCATCAGCCCCAGGCCCCAGCACACAGCTCCGTCCATCTGCCAGCATGTCCTGCTGCCCCCACACCTGCTAGACCACTGACCAGGAGGGACAGGAAGGGAAGGAGCCGCTGGGGGTGGTGTGCCTGGCAAAAGACACTGGTGGGAACAGGGGAAGAGAAAGGTGCACCTACTGTGACCTGACCAGTACCAGGTGAGGTTCTGGATGACGGCTCAGAACACACTGTCCTCATCCCTCCAGACCGACGCAGGAACACACCATGGCCAGCCAAAGCTCCCCTGGGGGCTTCCTCCTTCTGGGCTTCTCTGAACACCCAGGACTTGAAAGAATGCTCTTTGTGGTTGTCCTTACTTCCTACCTTCTGACTCTGGTGGGCAACACACTCATCATTCTGCTGTCCATGTGGGACCCCAGGCTCCACTCCCCGGTGTATTTTTTCCTCTCTAACCTGTCCTTCTTGGAACTCTGCTTCACCACAAGTTCCATCCCGCAGACGCTGGTCAACCTCTGGGGCCCAAAGACCACCAGCTTCCTTGGCTGCTCTGTTCATTTCTTCATCTTTCTGTTCCTGGGGACCACTGAGTGCATCCTCCTGACAGTGATGGCCTTCGACCGCTACGTGGCCATCTGCCAACCCCTCTGCTATACCACCATCATCTGCCCCCGCCTGTGCCGGCCGCCGGCATCCATGGCCTGGGTCATCAGTCTGCTGGAGTCAGTAGTTCACACACCACCTACTCTCCGCTTGCCTTTCTGTCCCCACCGGCAGGTGGATGACTGTATGAGGTCCCAGCTCTCATCAGACTGTCCCGTGGGAACACCACCTCCAATGAGATCCAGACGGCTGCTGCCAGCATCCTCATCTTGGTCGTGCCCCTCGGCCTCATCTTTGTCTCTTAGTGTGCCATTGCCTGGGCAGTGCTGACAATTAACTCCACAAAAGGGTGGAGAAAGGCATTTGGGACCTGCTCCTCCCATCTCACAGGGGTCACACTCTTCTACAGCTCAGTCATTGCTGTCTACCTCCAGCTCGAAAATTCCTATGCTCGCAAAAGGGGCAAGTTCTTTGGTCTCTTCTATGCTGTGGGCACTCCAGCCCTTAACCCTGTCATTTACACCCTGAGGAATAAGGAAGTTAAGAGGGCCTTCAGGAGGTTGCTGGGGAAGGACGGGGACACAAGGGGGAGCTGAGAACTGGTCCATGTGCTTTCCAGTCCAGAGGAGGTCCTTGTGCTGTTGGCAGGAAGCCTGTGCTCCTCATGCCCCGTCCCTCCCCCACTGTGCCATGTCGGTGGATGACAGCCGTGTGTGTGCATGTGTGTGCGTTTGTGCGTGCCCTGCCAGTAAGGCAGAGCCTGGAAGTGGGCTGAGGAGGGGAGCTTACCAACATGTGAACAGGAGAGATTTCAGATTGAGTATTTCCTTTTGTTCTAGTTTGTCTTCAATAGTCTTTGCCTCCAGCGTGATGTGCCTAAACCACCTGTCCTAACAGTTTCACCCCCATTTCTGATCCCTGCCACATCATTTTGCTTCTCCCTCCAGTTTTTCCCACTTCCTTCTGTGGGTTTCGCATTGTCCATCCAGTTCATTCTCCCAAATGACAGCAGGAGAGGGAGCAGAGGCCAGACAAGCTCCGAAACCAGACCAAGAACATGCACTTTAGACCTAAGACCCAAGCCATGCGACCTCTCTTATGGCACTCAAGTGTCCCCACACCGTAGGCTTGGGAACAGAGGAGCCTCAGGAGAGAGAGGGGAGGGTCACTTGAGTGCCTGCATTTCTCCACCCACACACACACACCACGGGTCACATCAGCACCTGCATCTTACTCTCAGTCCCCACTCCACAGGTCACCTGGGTGCCGGCATTCCTTCCCCCAGCGTCCACGGGTCACCTCGGTGCAGACATTCCTTCCCCCGGCGTCCACGGGTCACCTCGGTGCAGACATTCCTTCCCCCGGCGTCCACGGGTCACCTCGGTGCGGACATTCCTTCCCCCGGTGTTCATGGGTCACCTCGGTGCGGACATTCCTTCCCCTGGCGTCCACGGGTCACCTCGGTGCAGACATTCCTTCCCCCGGTGTTCACGAGTCACCTCGGTGCGGACATTCCTTCCCCCGGCCTGCACGGGTCACCTCGGTGCGGACATTCCTTCCCCCGGAGTCCACGGGTCACCTTGGTGTGGGTGTCTTCCTCTGGGCACCCAGGAGCTGCAGGCCAATCTTGGAGCCAGGAGCACCCCCACCGTGGCAACCAGGCGGGCACATGTCCCCCGCGGGGCTCTGGCAGCGTCGAGCAGCGGAGTGTGGCACTGCGGCTGGCTCCTCTTGAGGGTTATCATCAGTCCCGCACTCCGCTCAGACAGATGTAAATGGTGACATTGTCATCATCGGATATTTATGTATTGATTAGGGCACTCCAGGTACCACTTAAAGTGATTTACACATCCTGATTTACTTAATCGCTGTCACACCATGAAGCGGATCCTAGCTTTTTGGCTTGCACAAGACACGGAGTTTAAGCGCAGCTTAGCCAGTGATCTGTCCCCAGGAGGCCGAGTCAAGTCTCTGTGTACTTAATCCTGTCTTTTGGTAGAAACAGTACTTCCACCGCCCAGGTAAGATGTCTCAGCTTCTCAGTAACCTTTGAGGAAATCATCACAATCCAGAAATATATCTAATCTGATTTTGCATCCAAAGGAGGTTTCCTTCCTGGGAATAAAAGTTTATCGAGGGGCGCCTGGGTGGCTCAGTCTGCCTTCGGCTCAGGGCGTGATCCCGGAGTCCTGGGATCAGGCCCCACATCGAGCTCCCTCCTCCACTGGGAGCCTGCTTCTTCCTCTCCCACTCCCCCTGCTTGTGTTCCCTCTCTCGCTGTCTCTCTCTCTGTCAAATAAATAAATAAAATCTTTAAAAAAAAAAAAGTTTCTCGAACGCCTCAAAGCATCCCACGTGATGAAGAAACAGTGACTGCCTGGAAGAAGCATTGTTACGACTCACGGCATGTGTTCCTGGCTTACATCCGCCACTATGTTTCAGACTCCCAGAAAGCAAGGGCCAAAATGTTGCAGAAGATCGGCGCCCAATTAATTCTATGAATGAATGAATGAATGAATGAATCTCTCCAAGGAATGCGTATAGCTTTCTGGGGGTCCTAATCGCACACATGCTGTCTCCCAGCTTTTCCACGGCAATGACAACACCACATTCTCTTTGGTGCATGCTGATGAAATAAGAAAACGGGAAAATCCTACTTCTATTCTAGTCCCACCACAAATGGCTTTGGAGGAACATTCTCCCTGCATCAGCTCACAACAGCAGCCTTCGCTGTGTTCGCCCTCATCCTCCCAGCCATCCTCGTGCAGTCGTCTCCGTGTTTCCTCAGCCTATTAGACTATGTCCTGGTCTTAATGTAGATCCCTTTCTGGTATTAACATCCTAATCTCATCCCCACAAGTATCGCTAACCCTAATCCCAATTCCCAATCACTTACGTAATTTCTTTTTCTCACGACCCCCTCTCCCTTTTCTCCCACGGCACCTGTTCTTCAGCTCTGTGCGCAGAGAAGTCTGGTGCGGGACTACAACAGACAACCCTATGAAGCAGTCTCAAAGAAACCGTTCTAATGAAACCTGACGAGTTGAATGAACGGTTTAACATAGGCTTTAGAACTAGCATCTCAGTTGGAATTAATTCTACGTGTGAAGTTATCAACTCAAAACTTCAGGGGAAAACCTATGCTAAACTTAATCGTAATCCTCAAAGTGTGCAGGGAGGATGGAGAGGGCCAGAGACGTAGTTCCAGCTTAAGTAACTGAGTTTGCGGCTGTTAGCCTTACAAGTAAAAACTGCCATTTATCTCACCAGCACAAGATGGGTTTACCCAGGGGAAAAAAAAAAAAAAGAATCGTAATCTGGGACAAACAAGGTGCAGCAAAATGGTAGGCACATGCAGGAAACACAGGAGAGGCACACTTTTTTCTTTTTTTTTTTTTAAGGACAAAAGGGGTGAGTGGTGAAGGCTGTTAGGAACTAGCAGTCCATTGCAGCAAAGCTGGGGATTCGAAGTGTGGTGGCTTCTCACTGCCTGAGCGGCTGCAGGGGACAGGGGATGAGAACGCTCCCTCGTCCTGCTGGGATAGTAGAGCGGTACCCACCTGCAAGGTCCGCTGTCTTCCTGTCAGGTCTGCTTGTCACCAGGAGTGGTAGTGATGAGGGAGCAGAAGGCTGGCTGAAGACAAAGCATAAGCCTACACCCTGCAACCTCCCCCACCCCCACTCCTGGGTGGGATCTGTGAAGTTTCTCCAGGAAGTTCCCAACTATCTTCACGTTAATGCCTTACTAGAGGGGTAAACAACCTTAACTTGACAATGGCCAGGCCTCTGGTATCCTGTGAGTCTTTAACATATGAAAGTACTTTCTCAACCTCCCTTTTCCTCACCTCCCCCAACCCCATAGTATATAATCAGCCACCCCTCACAACCCAGGGCCCCAGCTCTTTCTGCCCAGGGGCCCTGTCCCCGTGCTTTAATAAGCCAACGTTTTGCACCAAAGACGTCTCAAGAATTCATGGGGCGCCTGGGTGGCTCAGTCGTTAAGCGTCTGCCTTCAGCTCAGGGCATGATCCTGGCATTCTGGGATCGAGCCCCACATCAGGCTCCTATGCTGGGAGCCTGCTTCTTCCTCTCCCACTCCCCCTGCTTGTGTTCCCTCTCTCACTGCCTGTCTGTCTCTGTCAAATAAATAAATAAATAAAATCTTAAAAAAAAAAAAAAGAATTCCTTCTTGGTCATCGGCTCCAGACCTCACCCCACTGAACCTCACCTATAATCCAAAACCCCATCATGAGGGTGGGACGCTGTGGGAGAAGGAGTTACACCAGGGAGCCGAATGATTGAGAAGGAAGGTAGGGATTATGTTAGGAGTGCATGGAAGCTACTGAACTGGGTGAAACTGGAAAAAAATCCCTTACAAATGCCTGAAGCCTGTATGATTTAGGTCCCACGAGGACAGGCACTTACCTACCCACCTAGTGCAGCCTTCAGTTAGAAGCATGTAAGGATGGCATTCGAGAGCTCAGGGTTTGGGCTGCCTACTCAAGTATGGACACCAGTCCCTTCTGACGGTTCACTGCATCCCGAGCAGACACGGACGCCCAGGGCCCAGCTCCCGCTGCCTCCTTCCAGCCCCTGGTGGAGCCAGGCTCCTGTTCCTCCCATGCGGAATTAGGCACGCACCCCTGGAGGGTACCAGGGAAGGCTCCCAAACAGGGCTCTTTGGCATTTGTATTATTTTGAGCTAAGGCCGTTGAGGACCAGCCAGGCAGGAAAAGCTCTAACAGCCAGGCTAAGTCTTCCTTTTGCAAAGGAAATTCACATTTGGAAAGGTGATTCCTCCCTGAGCTCCAGGAGGAACCTTCACAGCCTCTGTCAGCAGTGAAGTCATCAACTGAAGTCGCGTACAAACCTCGCTATGCAACCCTTCACCACTCCTTCCCGGACGTTCTTCCCTAACTCCGCCCAAGCACCTCTTCCCTTTGTTTGGCCTCAAAGGCTTAGGCCCCGCCTCTAACCGCCCCTCAAGTCACTCAGCACTGGGTGTTCCCCAGGTCTGTGCGATCAGTGTTCAAAAACGTATTTGTCAGGACGCCTGGGGCCTCAACCAGGTAAGCGTCTGCCTTCGGCTCAGGTCATGATCCAGGGTCCTGGGATCGAGTCCCACGTCGGGCTCCCTGCTCAGCGGGAGTCCGCTTCTCCCTCTGCCTGCTGTTCCCCCTGCTGGTGTGCTCTTCACTTCTGACAAATAAATAAGATCTTAAAAAACAAAACAAAAAAACATGTTTGTCTTTCTCTTGTGAACCTCTCTAGCCTTTCCTTCCCCGCTCCAGGCGGCCATATAAGGGGACGTCGTATTGGAGAAGTATTTTGAAAATCACTGCTATTTGGAGGAGGGGAGAGCCTGTCCTCTGATTTCCCTCATTAATGGACCACGAAGTGCAAAGAAACAAAATTCCCGGCTCCAAAAGCCTGAGTGAATAAACCAAAAGACACCAGCCCCTAATGGCCTGAAATTACGAAGGACGGTGGGAGGGTCCACCGTTGGCAGACACAGCTAGCGTAGAACGGCTGCTGGCCCTGAATCATCCTGAAGCAAAGGCCCCTAGTAAGAGTCTGGACGCCAGCAAGGAGGCAGGACTGGGTGACCGGCTCTGGGTGCAGGCTCCCCATGTGAGGAGGTGGGTGACCCCGGCAGGCCAGCACAGGTGACACTGTGCTCTTTCCCAAGGCAGCTGCGACAGCCTCTCGGCCCATCCCTCGTGCTCTTTTACAACGTAGTGCTCGTCCCAAGACGCGGGTCTGTGCTTCTTCCCCGGGAACCTGCAAGACCTTGCGACTGCCTGGACCAATGGGATTCGGTAGAAGTGATGCCACGGGACTTCCATGGCTATGCCAGGAAAAGGACACCCGTCAGCCAAGCTGGCTCCCCTCCCGTCCCTCTCCCAGGACACACCCCATGGGATCCCAGCCACCCTGTCATGAGGAATCCCAGGCCACACGGAAAGGCCACTCGTAGGGCTCCACCGACAGCCCACGGAGGTCTCAGCTGACAGCCATCACCCGTCTTCAGACCCTTCTGATGACTCCGGCCCCCATCCTTCACGCCTCCCGGGCATCTCCCCACCATCCCGTGTGAGTTCCTGACCCACAGAAACCGGGAGATAAAAATTCACTAGTGTTTTGGGTGACAGGTCCTGCAGCAGTAAATCCCAACACACACAACTTGACGGCAGACTCCACTCCTCGTTAGCGCTGTGACCTGGACAAGGGGCTCCCCTCCCTGAGCTGCGGTCTCCGTACCAGGGCACACAGCACCTTCCTTACAGGGCTGCCCAGAGCCTCGGAGCTGATGACTGCCCAGCCCAACACTCCAGGTTGCTCTCCCACTTACCTAGTTTCTGTACTTGACAGGCTTCTGTCATTACTCTGCCTTCCCACGGGGAGAACGCGTGTCCTGTGAAGCCCAGGGCCCAGAGGAACGCCTGCCCCAGCAGCGTTCCCAATCAAAACTCGTTTATTGAAAAGGTAATAAAACCAACGAAGCACAGAGTGCTCCAAAATGCCCTGTTGGTGAGTGCATGGGCAGAGGCCAACTGCAGCCTCCCAGGCCGTCCAGACCCCAGTGCCCTCCGAAGTCACCAGAGAGAGCCAGAGCTCGCCTGTGGGGAGAGGCAGGGCTGGAGCGTGGCTGAGCGCTTGTCTCACCACCTCCCTCCCGCAGGGGCCTCAGCCAGCCCTCCTTCAGCTCTTTCCTGACTCCTGCTCCCATGGAAACACTGGCTCACAGCAGGACTTCTGATCCTTTGTGCTTTACACCCCACCTAAGTGCAAAGAAAGTGGGAGGCGGTGATTCTGGGCTTTTAGGTTGTACCAGGGACAGTTCTGAAGCCAAGTGTTCGTTTTCCACGCTGCACGTGGAAATCTACACCACGGGCATCTTCCACTTTCTTGAGAATATGCCTCGGGGGGAAGAGGGGAACTCCTATCGTGTCCTGTTGGCCTGAGCCCAACAATCACAGTGGACTGGTTTTCAAGCACTGGTCTGGAAATTAACCTGCAGGAGCCCTCGGGGACCTTCAGAAACCAGCTGCTATCATTGTCCACAATAGCTAAATCGTGGAAGGAGCCGAGATGCCCTTCAGCAGATGACTGGATTAAGAAGTTGTGGTCCAGGGGCGCCTGGGTGGCACAGCGGTTAAGTGTCTGCCTTCGGCTCAGGGCGTGATCCCGGCGTTGTGGGATCAAGCCCCACATCAGGCTCTTCCGCTGTGAGCCTGCTTCTTCCTCTCCCACTCCCCCTGCTTGTGTTCCCTCTCTCGCTGGCTGTCTCTATCTCTGTCGAATAAATAAATAAAATCTTAAAAAAAAAAAAAGAAGAAGTTGTGGTCCGTACATACAATGGAATATTACTCAGTTATCAGAAAGAACGAATTCTCAACATTTGCTGCAACATGGACGGCACTGGAGGAGATAATGCTAAGTGAAATAAGTCAAGCAGAGAAAGACAATTATCATATGATTTCTCTCATCTATGGAACATAGGAACTAGGAAGATCGGTAGGGGAAGAAGGGGATAAAGAAAGGGGGGGTAATCAGAAGGGGGAATGAAACATGAGAGACTATGGACTATGAGAAACAAACAGGGCTTCAGAGGGGAGGGGGGTGGGGGAATGGGATAGACCGGTGATGGGTAGTAAGGAGGGCACGTATTGCATGGTGCACTGGGTGTTATACGCAACTAATGAATCATCGAACTTTACATCGGAAACGGGATGTACTGTATGGTGACTAACATAATATAACAAAAAAAAAAAACATTAAATAAATAAATAAACAAATAAATAAATAAATATTAAAAAAAAAAAAAGAAAGAAAAGAAACCAGCTGCTAAACAAGGTGATGAAATGACAGGACCCACCCAGCCCTTCAGCTCCTTTGCAAAAGTGTGAGAATGTAAGAAAAAAACAAACAGAGCCAAAGGGAAAGAGAAAGTCCAGCTCCAAAGAAACGCTTCTGTACGAGGACACGAAGATCTCTAAGAGTCTGGGCAAGTCTCCTTTCCCTCACTGACCACTCACTACTTCTTTTCTTGCACAGTAACTTCCTTCCCAGCTGCTCCGAGCTCTCACAGACTTTGCAGGCTGGAAGCACTCGGGGGCTGTCTCACGGGCTGTCTCATCCACTGTCCCCAGCAGCAGCCAGCCATTTTCCTGTTCTTGTTGGTTCTCAGGAGGGAGGGTCCTCACAGCTGAGTGGCCACATGCTCCGGTCTCCCATGAAGTGCCCACCACTGTCAGAGGGTCCATTCCACAGGAATGACCATGGCTAGCACAGATGACATCTCCATGGGCCAGGGACAGTCCGAGCACTGGCCCTGCACCCAGCGTGCAGACTGCACGACGGCTATGAGCAGGATGTCCGGTGTCATCTTCACAAATGGGGCCACGGAGAAGGGATAGGGAACTTGTTCTCAGGCGGTGGTGACAGACGTTTGGGTCGGCGGGCACCAGAGCCACACTTGGAAGCGCCAATGCCATCCCTCACTTGTCTCAGCCTAACCCTGTCCTGCTTTGCCTGGCGGGGCCCTCCGTGCACCAGCCCAACACCTCTTTCCACCCCTGCACCCCACGCCTTTTCACTAACATGGAGACCCCGAGCCTCCCTCCTTGGACTGAAGCCCAATCTGTTCACAGCAAGGGACAAGCGGCCGAGTCACACTGTTCACTGCTTTATTGAGACTGGGGGAGATCCCTCCCCAAGAGACACCACGGCGTGAAGGGGGCGCCACCTCCTGCCCGTAGTTCCGTCTGTCCCTGTCGGCCGTCCGGGGGCCTTCCCGTGGTTGTTGGGATTCTCACCAACTGTCTACTGGAAGCAGGTCCCCAAGCCTGCCCCCATTTCTTCTCCCTTAATTCCCCCCAGAAAAACACAAACCCAAAGGGAGCAGTCCTGGGAAGGGGGCCTGGGAGCGTGGACCTAGTGCAGTGCAGGAGCACAAAGGGGGTTCAAGCAGAGGCACGTGAGGGTGTGAACCGGGGCGGGCGCATAACGATGTGCAGGCTCTGTTGGAAGACAGCGAGTTTCAGGGGCAAAGGCGCGGGCACAGGGAGAACGCACGGGTGAGCACGGCGCTGCGCCGGCGGGCTCGGCAGGCAAACGGCGCGACGGCCACGAGCGCCGGAGGGGGCGAGGACGAGGCGCACACGCGAGCACAGGAAGGAAAGCACACGTGAGCACGCATGCACACAAGCGGGGCGGGGGGGGCGGAGCATGAGCACGCACAGGGCGGAGGCGGGAAACTCCAGGGGGAGAGGGGAGAGCAGCGGGCCGGCGGAAGGAGACCAGGTGGCCGGAGAAGGGCGCTAGCGGGCGGGCAAGGGGCGCGGCGCGCGGCCGGGAAGCTGCAGCCAGGCACAAACCGGACAGCGCAAGCTGTAAAACGGCGAGCACGCGAGAGAAAACGCGCCGGTCCCACAGTCCTAGGGACCCGGACGACCCCAGACTCACAGAGGAGGCCTTCCTCCCAGCCCCTCCCCCACCCCTCAGGCCCTCACTTGTACAGCAAATGCACCCGGCTCCCGTCACAGCTGAGCCGATCAGGGGGCTCATGGGGCCCCCTGGGCAGGCCCCCCGAGGGGTCTGGGGGAGTAGGGGGGTGGCGCCGGGGGCGGAGCTGCTGCCGAGACCGAAGCTGATGGCGCAGCTCGGAGACACGCTCCTCTTTCTGCAGGAAGAGAGATTGGGAGAGGTTGGAAGAAGGGGCAGTGAGGCGGGGACGCTCAGAGAAGAACGCGGGGGAGGTGGGGGGGGGGGCTGGAGGCCAGGATGGACAGCAGACATGAAAATGAGGCATCAGGAAAGACGGAGGAGAGCCCAAGAGCAAAGAGGGGGCAGCAGGTGAAGAAGAGGCACCAGAAGAGAGGGGGGCCGGGGCGGGAGAGTGGTCCCTGCGCACAGATTGTGCCGACGCCCCTCACCCCCCACCGCCGCAAGCGCCCCCGCACCTCGGCAATGATCTTCTCCAGCTCCCGGTTCTCCTTCTCCAGGAGCCGGGACTTCTCTTCCTCGTTGTTGTTGGTGGACGAGCCCGTCTTCATAGTGTCCTGCGCCTCTGACTGCCACTCGCCACGGGTGATCAGCCGGCGCATCTGGGGGCGAAGGGTTGCGCGTGAGACTGTCAGCGACTAGCAGGCGGTGGGGTGCCGTGGAAAACAGTGAGCGAAGAGGGGCAAGCTGGGCCCGACCAAGGGCGGCAGTGGGAGGAGGGTCCCGGAAGTAGGGTGGACTGTGGGGACAGAGGAGCGGGGAGCACCTCACCTTCGGCACAAACAGCACGACCAGAGTGATATAGGAGGAGAACACTACGGCAAGAGACGCAAAGGCGAAGGCTGCGTCCTGCTGGCTGGACAGGATCATGGTGACCGGGGCAGTGATGAGGCACAGGACCTGTGGGTAGACCCTGTTTGGGACCTCCAGGCTCTCCTCCCCCGGGAGAGAGCCCATGAGGAAGGTCCTAGGGGAACTTCCCATCAGAAAAGGGTCCAGACTCAAGGCCACCCTCAGCTCCAGATCTGGAAGGGTCCCAAGCCACTTCCCACTCCAGGTGAACCCCTCCCTCCAGGCAGAGGTCCTGCGATCTTCACACAGGCACATTCAGAGTCCCTGAGCATCGAGTCAGGAAAATCTAGCAGGAAGCTGACTCCGATTCCAGCCAGGGAACCACAGACAAGCCATCTACCTCCCTGTTTCTGCTTCCTCACCTGTTAGGGGGACACTACCGTCTGCCTCATGGGTGGTCTCGGGAAGAGCAGTAAGATAGTGTCTGCACCATGCTTTGCCCACTATAAAGTGCTTCACAAACCCAAGGCATTAAAAGACTTGGTAAGACTTCTGCCCACTGATCCCAGCCCTGATTCTTCCCAGGCAGGCTGGGGTCAGCGCCAGGTGTCCGGGGCTCACCGCCACATTGTAGATGGCCATGCCCACAGCCCGGTGGTCGTTGATCTTCTCTGTAGACACGCTCTTGGTCTCGTAAGCAAGAAAGATACCCAGCAGCAGCAGCAGCCCCTTGTAACCATAGAAAATGCCTAGAACGGAGGACATGGTCACCTGGGCATGCGTCCACTCACTCCCCACACCCTCCACACCCTTCGCCTATTGCTGTGTCTGCTTAGAGCTCCACAGAGAAGGGGCTCCTCTCCAGCCGGCCCCTCTGACCCAGCACACCCATCTCTGTCCATCCCCCCAACTTGTGCAAACCTCACCACTCCCTCCTGGGACAGAAGACGACCACTGCTGAGAGCAGCCGTCAGCCACACAATGTCTCACCTCCCTGCCCTCCAGGCTGGGGAGAGGCTTTGCCCTTTCTGGCCACAGACCAGACCCATGTTCAGGAGACCGAAAGGGGCCGACCGCAGGCCCTCACCGCCCTGGTCTCACTCTAGGGAGCTGACCCGACGGATCCTTCCCCCACTGGCCACTCTGCCACTGGCTCTGCCTCAGCCCCGCTTCTGACCCCCAGCTCCTCATGGAGGAAGACCAAGTATGCCCAGTCCCCAGAAAGGATCAGTGCAACGACACAGAGGAGGACGCTCACACTGCCCCTTCTCCAAAGACCCTTCTGCCCCTGCCTGCTGTCTTCGTCCCGCCCTTCCCCCACATCCCACGCACCAAGCCACGTATTCATTTTCTTGGAGCTGCAGTGCTCCAGCTGGGGCAGGATGGACACGTCAATGTCTTCCTTCGGCTCCTCCTTGGCAAAAGTCTAAAGAGAGATACAGGGTCCCAGGGAAGACGGCGGTCACCCTCTGCACCCCACCTCTGCTCAGTCCCTGACCCCCAACCCTCCCCTTCTTTCCTAGGCCACGCTTGGCATGGTTGCCAGGTCCCACTCTCGGCCAAGGAGTGCTTTCGTGAACACCTCCGGAGTGCATGTCCCCGACTTTCCACGATGCCTGGGACGTCCACACGTCCTTCCAGAATCCCCACCTGCGCTAGGGCTCCTCAGAGCTCGGGGAGGGGGAGCGGCTGCTGTGCAAATGCTGGAGACCACTCGCCACCAGTGCTTTCCTCCTCAGACCCCAGGCAGGGCAGAGGCCCTAACCTCCAGGGCCTCCTCTCACAGTACCTCAATGGTCCGGTGCAAGGGGTCCACGATCTGCCAGATGGCAAGGGTGAGGACATCCATGCCCACCAACAAGCCCACCGTGGCATACAGCTTCCAGGGTTCCAGGGTCTGGACGGACACAGAGCACAGGCAGGTCGGGGAACCCTCTAAACCCCAAGGGCCAAGGACCCAAGGGTGAAGGTTAAGAAGCAGCTCACCTTCCTCCACTCCTTCTTCTCCTCCTTCTTCGTAAAGACCGTGTGGACCCACCAGATCTTAGTGAACATGGAGCCGTAGCCCAGACTGAAGCCCAGACCCAGGAGCCAGAGGCGTGCCTAGGACCGGACAGGGGGCAGAGCAGAACCGTGTGCAACAGAGGCACAGCCAGGAGCGATGGGCGTGTGCAGAGGGCCCGCACGGGAGTCTGTCTACCTCCAGCAGCCTCCTCCCACCACCTTCTGCGCCAGCAGGGCAACCTTGCTGGTCACTTGGGGTTAATCCCCTCTGACCCCTGCTGTGTGGTGTGGCAGCAGACCCTTCCCCACACAGCCCCACCCATCCTCCCAGGCTCCTGGCCCTTTTCTCCCCCCACGCTTGGCCACACCAACGGGCTCACCGAATCTACTGGTCTTTCTATCCCTACAAGCCACAGGAGTGACCATCCTTATTCCCCCAGCTGAGGAAAGCCCATGCATCCTTTGATAAGCTCCTTCTTTGCTCCCACAGCACTTTGTGCAGAGATCTCTCATGCTGCCCTGCAGCTCAGTGCCCCCCCCCCCCCCGGCACTGTCCTCTGGTTTCACGGCAGACCTACAGCCTCTGGGGAAGTGTGCTTGTGCGTGCAAATGCCATGTGCACAGCAGCATGGTCAAGAGGAGTACGTACGGGCAGGGACAGGGGCCTGTTTCCCACCAGCAGAACAGAACCGCACAAATGTGGCTGCTGAAGCAGCCTTTCCCACAGCCCCAGGACCTCCCATGTCTCCTCCCTGCCCCCACCCCCTGCTGTCAGGTCAGGTCTGTCCCCCTCGAGCACAGTTTCTGTGCTCAGCCCCCACAGCACAGACAAGCTGCCAGTGTTGGAGGGTTCTTTGTGCAGACCCCGTCCTGCACCCTCGGAGCCCCCCCCTTCTCTGCGAGGCATGCCATGGCAACCTTGGAACTGGCTAGAGCCACACAGCGAAAAGGTCTGGAGGTCAGGAAGAAGGGGTGCAGCCGGGCAAAGACCAGAGGGAGCAGGGACAGTGGAGGGAAGGCAGGGCACTGTGCCTCCAGGAGCGGCCCCAGAGCGGGGACAGCCCCGTTCCACAGGGTGTCTGCCCAGCTCCTCCTCACCTGGCAGACGAAGGGGAACTGGCTTCTCCCAATGTGGTAACCGTCCAGCCCGAGGGGGAAGACGGCAGCCAGCGCCAGGGAGCAGCCCACAGCAGTCAAATTGTTCAAGTTGGGCTGGGAGTTCTGGATGTAACTAGGGCAGAGGTGGGAGAGGAGGAGGGAGAGGAGAAGGATTAACCTCTTCTTCAGGGAGGCTGGGCTCTTCAGAACCACCAGGGCCTGGCCCAGCCCAGCCCGCGGCCACACGCACCGCAGGGTGCCTGGTGCAGCCTGGGGCAGGGGCCGGCGGTGGGTGCAGAAGGCTCCCCAGCACAAGACCCCCACCTGCACACACAGTGTAGAGCCCCCACTGCGTTACCCCCAAGAACTTTTAGTTTTCGGTTAGCTGCTCTGGAGCTGGAATGGCACTTGCATCTGGTTGCCCCCTTTGCTGGGCATGGGCACCGGGAAAGCATAGGTCAGAGTGGACACCTTGACCCCCCACGACCGCAGCAGTTACACAGGTCTCTTCTCAGTCCCTGCCACAGGCATGCTCACTGTCTTCGAGGGGCAGGCAGAAGGAGGACAGTGTCGGAAAGGAAACTTACCGGACATGAGAGTTGTAGATATTAAACGACAGACAGACCACAGCCAGGACGATGCCCAGGCTGGAGAGTACAGAGACCGAGATGAAGAGCTTCTGGGACATGAAGCGAAATGTCTTGATGACCAGGGTCTGGTCAGCCGGGGGGGCCCCTCCTGCACGGCATTGGGGGTAAGGGGGGGTCTGGTCAGCCAGGGGGTCCCTCCTGCATGGCCCTGGGGGGGGGGTCTGGTCAGCCGGGGGGCCCTTCATGCACGGCATTGGGGGTAAGGGGGGGTCTGGTCAGCCAGGGCCCCCTCCCGCCTGGCCCTGGGGGGGGTCTGGTCAGCCAGGGGGGCCCCTCCTGCACGGCATTGGGGGTAAGGGGGGTCTGGTCAGCCGGGGGTCCCTCCCGCCTGGCCCTGGGGGGGGGGGGTCTGGTCAGCTGGGGGGCTCTTCCTGCCTGGCCCTGAGGGAGGGTCTGGTCAGCCAGGGGGTCCCTCCTGCCTGGCCCTGGGGGGGGGTCTGGTCAGCTGGGGGGCTCTTCCTGGATAGCACTGGGGGAGGTCTGGTCAGCCGGGGGGCCCTTCCTGCATGACACTGAGGGGGGTCTGGTCAGCTGGGGGGCTCTTCCTGCATGGCACTGGAGAGGGATCTGGTCAGCTGGGGGCCCCCTCCTGCCTGGCCCTGGGGGGGGGCTGGTCAGCTGAGGGCCCCCTCTTGCCTGGCACTGGGGGGGGCGCTGGTCAGCTGGGGGGCTCTTCCTGGATAGCACTGGGGGAGGTCTGGTCAGCCAGGGGGCCCTTCCTGCATGACACTGAGGGGGGTCTGGTCAGCTGGGGGGCTCTTCCTGCATGGCACTGGAGAGGGATCTGGTCAGCTGGGGGCCCCCTCCTGCCTGGCCCTGGGAGGGGGCGCTGGTCAGCTGGGGGGCTCTTCCTGGATAGCACTGGGGGAGGTCTGGTCAGCCAGGGGGCCCTTCCTGCATGACACTGAGGGGGGTCTGGTCAGCTGGGGGGCTCTTCCTGCATGGCACTGGAGAGGGATCTGGTCGGCTGGGGGCCCCCTCCTGCCTGGCCCTGGGGGGGGGGGGCGCTGGTCAGCTGGGGGCCCCCTCCTGCCTGGCCCTGGGGGGGGCTGGTCAGCTGAGGGCCCCCTCTTGCCTGGCACTGGGGGGGCCTGGTCAGCTGGGGGGCTCTTCCTGGATAGCACTGGGGGAGGTCTGGTCAGCCGGGGGGCCCTTCCTGCATGACACTGAGGGGGGTCTGGTCAGCTGGGGGTCTCTTCCTGCATGGCAGTGGAGAGGGGTCTGGTCAGCTGGGGGCCCCCTCCTGCCTGGCCCTGGGGGGGGGGGCTGGTCAGCTGGGGGCCCCCTCTTGCCTGGCACTGGGGGGGCCTGGTCAGCTGGGGGGCCCTTCCTTCATGGCACTGGGGGGATCTGGTCAGCTGGGGGCCCCCTCCTGCCTGGCCCTGGGGGGCCTGGTCATCTGGGGGGCCCCTCCTGCATGGCACTGGGGGGGGGGTCTGGTCAGCTGGGGGCCCCTCCTACTTGGTACTGGGAGGCAGGGGTAGGGGACAAGGAAATGAAGATGAGGCAGAGAAAGGGGCAAGGGACACCTGTCTGTATCCCTGAGGACATGGGCCCTTGCTGCCCTGACCCGGGGCTCTACAGTGGAATCTCCCTGCAGCTCGGGGTCTCAGGAAGCAGTCAGAAGTGAGAGGAGGGCGAGGAGCTAGCGGCCAAGATATGTCACCAGAGCTGTAGTCTGTTCCTGTTAGTGTTTGTTCTGTGTTTTCTGTCTTTTTTGCAGCAAAGGAAGGGAGGGAAAGAAGGGAATGACCGAGAGGTAAAGTTCATGAGGTCTCTCGGAACTCAAATCAAAAGCTGCAAAAGACAGCTATAGAATCAAAGCTGAAGAGTTCAAAGTATCCAGTCTGGTCCCCTAACCTCAGAAAAAGAAAAAAAAAGCCCGATCTGTGAGTTCTAACCCTGGCAGGATGATATTCCCAAAGGTGTTCTCTAGTTATTATTAAGAGGAAGCTCAAATTTGTCAACGAGTTCACAGTGGAAAAAAAAAACTAATTTCAATTTGCTTAGCTTTAAAAAGAAAAGCGTAATTTAGGCCATGCAGCATTTATAGCAGTAGAGAATACTGTCCTAAATTCAAATTATAAAAAACATGTCAGAACCCCAGCAGAGCTGGGAACTACTAGCTTCCAGTTGGGTAGGGCAGCTGACAGCTGTTCCACCGAGCACGCTGAGCCTGCACTTATCAGGGGCCCTTCCTTTTGTCCACCTCGAGCGTCCTTCCCATTTCCGGTTATTCAGCCCACCAAGCACACAAGGAACAACTGCTTACTTTCTCTCTTTAAAAAGCACACTTGAGAGGAAGACAATCATATGAGGTTTTGCAACCTCTCCTATAATTTAAGCAACCAGTTTCCTGAGAGATGAAAAGGCCCGTCCAGCCTCAGAGTAGCTGCTTCACACGTATCCAGGTACCAGCGCATCTGGGAAACTCAAATGGGGTTTCCAAGGCCACCCCCCGTGTGCCGCACCTCTGATCCTCCTACCTGAGCAATGCGTTATTTTTGCTAGTGCATTGCTCCCTCTGCAAATACACAGCTCCCCTACCTGTGTCTTACCCCGGACCCTGGCCCATGGCACCTGCCACCCCACCCTGGTTCACACGCACGCTTCCCCTTCATTGTGCAGACGCACTGGAGGAAAACACACACAGGACCTGCTTACCAATCCACTTGTCCGTTTTGGACCAAGAAAGATCATCCTTGGTGCTGTCATAGTAGCCGATCTTCTTGTAGCTGCCCCCTGGGCGGGAGACAACGGAAGGTGAAGAGTCCAGCCTAGGCACTACTCCCCACTCCCCTAAAGTCACTTCCCTGCTGTGTCTGAGGCCCTGAGGGATCCCCAGGACAACCCGAAAGGCAATGGAAGGTGGATCCCAGGGCAGCAGAAGCACAGAAGTGCATCTTGTATGTTTAAGGCCGCCGGTGGAGCGGGCGCCCCGGACGCCACTCGGCCTCACGCCTCTCGCGTCGGTCATCTCCCACTTTGATTCTGGCTCCTGAAGCCTTCAGCGTTTCCACTGATTCTCCCTCTCATGGCAGACAGGATCACAGGATCTATTTTCCCAGTGGCTTTCATTTTAATTTTAGAAATTTCTCTTCTGTTGGCTTGGGTTCTAATTCCTTGGAAAGTGGCATCTCCCTCTTAGAGCCACGAGGGGGGAATTAGCCATTCCTAAGATTCCCGTTCCAGAAGGTTTCCCTCAGAAGCCAGCCCACAGCCCTGTGGTCTGGGCCCCCAGGAAGGTCTGTGGACAGGTGGGAGCAGGGAGAAGGAGACTGCATGCCCCAGGAGGCTGAGAGCGGCATGTGCCCAGCTCCACTCGCAGCGGCTCGGCAAATACGTGTGTGTGCTGACATGTACGGAAATACGATCCCAAAGAGCCAGACTACGCGTAAGACACGGACATCAGGAATGCCTGCGTATATAGCGAGGAGATTCAATAGCTCCCCTCTAAAAATAGCAGGTTTGCTGGATGCGGCTTGTCTGGAGTCCGCGAGTGTGCCCCTGACAAGGCGTTAGCCCCTCAAAGCCCGGCCACCAGAGGGAAACTTCTGGAATCGCAAGGGAAGCCACGGGAGCAAGACAGTGTGCTGCCCCTTCCCAACGCCAGGGATCCCACCCCTCTCTGAGCTCCTTACTATTCTGATTACGTAAACGCCTGATGAACCAGTTCAAAGAGAAGGGCAGGAGTGGGGAGGCACCCCCCGAGTTCCTCCCCCAGGCGGTGACCCAGCCCAGCCCAGCCCTCTCGGCCCCATGCCCCCGCGCTCACCCTGCAGCTGCTCGATGAGTGTCCAGGCCATCCGGGAGCCGCTGGCATCAAACACCACGTGACCCTGGGTGCGGGAACATGCGGAGGCAGGCAAAGGTGATGAGAGCGGGAGCCAGAAGAGAGCGTCAGGGCCTCTCTGGGTCCTTGTGTGTTTGATGCACTGGAGCCTCTGAGTGGATTCTATTTACGGCATTTGTCTGCATCTAGGACATACCCCAGATGCCCGTACCCTAGATTTTAGACACATTCTTCTTTTGAAAAGAAGCTTCACCCGTGGGATTTGGGTGGGAAACATCCCCAGATAGAGCCCCCCGAGACCTGACCTCTGGCATGTGACCTGGGCACGTCACCAAATCCCTGTGGACACTGATCTCCCCACTTTGAGGGGAACATCTAGATGATCTTTCAGACCATTTCCTCTTTTAAGACCCTCTGATTCTCATCTGACTCATAAGTGCCTGCACTGGAGATAAATGAGGCAGGTTGAGAGAAATGGAACACAGCGTTTTTCCTTCTGGTCTCTTACAGGCTTTCTTGGTTTGGGGCCTGAGACCGATGACTGCAGGCTCCTGCGTGCGTGCAGGACAGGAGGGTGCGCTCTCTCGAGGGGACAGGGGAGTGCGAGGGAGACCGCTGTCACTCACAGAGACACCCTCGAAGGACGAGGAGTTCATCGCCCGGTAGATCTGGTCGGTGATGGTCTGGTTGTTGTAGTTGAAGTCTTCCAGGCGCACCCCCGAACGGCCACCCCCTCCAGACGTCTTGTTCAGGGCCAGCGCCAAGGCCCAGATGGCATCGTAGGCCAGCGGTGCCTCCTGGAAGCCACCCGTCTCCTCGGGGTGCCTCTTGAGTCTCTTGGTCAGTTTCTCCACAAACTCCTGGGATGTCTGCGGAGGGAAGGATGGGCAGGGCTGGCGTGGGTGCCGCGTGTGGCTTCTGACTCTGGCTGCGGCTCTTGTCATCGAACAGCTGGTTTGTGTGTCGTCAGAGCGAGCACATGCACGTTCCAAGTCTGAAGCGACGCCATGTGTGCGTCTTGGAGCAGAAGCTGCTGGGCCGAGCTGGGCGGAGCTGGGCCCACGGCCTCGGGGTACACAGCCACCCTCTCAGAACCGCAACCGGAGGTCTAAGGGATGGACACGCCGCATAACCAGCGGCCAGAGAAAGCACACAGGGAGCTGCGAGGCCATGTTCTCCTGGGCTCAGACTTTCTCGGTGGGCTGGACCCAGGACCCCACAGCCCCTCCGATTCTAAAACAGCCTAGAGGGGCCCCCACAGAGCCTTCCTCGCTGGGCTCGTCAGCCAGTGTGTGCTCCCTGAGCAACTTCACGTGCTTTCTGCTCACAGCCGCCGGAGGGTCTGCAGGAGGCTGAGGCCCCAGAGATACCCTTCATATATTTGAAAGCCAGTATGCAGCCCCTACCCACACCCTTCCCCATCCTCAACATTTGTTCTCCAAGAAAGCTGAAGAGAAGGAAATGGGCCAGGAGACCTGAATTTCTATACCTGGCAAGGACCTCGTCTGGCCAAAAACCACAGGTAAATTGCTCAAGGTTTTGGAAATGTCCACCATGGAATGGAGAAAATCACACCTGCCCTTTCTGACCTCCCAGAAGCCACACAAGGAAATGCTCAGTGGCCACCCCTTGGCAAGGCACCAGCAACAGAGAGGGGCACCTCACAACTGTTTAGATCTGGAATGTAGCAACATAAGCCATGACACGTACCATCGCCCTGCACATCTCCGCACCCAGCACTGTGCCCGGCACCTGATGGACGATGCCCACTGCGTCTGGCAGGGAAACACTCTGTATGGTGCTGTGAGGTAGACACAGGTGACTGCACACCTGTCAGATCCCACAGAATGCACAGCACCCAGACGGAGCCCTCCTTCAGACCGCGGGCTCTCGGTGGTCCCGCACCGGTGCCATTCATCGGCTGCTAGCACGGTGCTGGGGAACGTCGGCAATGGTGGGAGGCATGCATGCGGGGTCGGGGAGTACCCTCTGGTCGGCTCTGCTGTGAACCCACATCACTCTAAAAAAGTGTTTTTAAAAATGTCCACTGGGCAGATAAATGGACGGACGGACGGATTCCAATTCCAACCAATTCACCTGCCCGCTGAGGAACCTCAACGAGTTATTACAGGAAATAACAACATATATGAAATGCTGGGTATCAAGTTACAGCTCCTCTTTGCAGACTTCCCTGTGTCTCAACCATGTGGGTGTCCCTGATACTCGGGTCCGCGACCCAGCTCCGCATTTCATGTCCTGCATCTCCAGCTGTCTCTGAGGCATTTACAGCTATCAAACCAATAATCCCAAACTAAAAATATCTGAGACTAAGCTCCACTTTTCCTCACTCCCCAGCCCTTCCCAGGACATGAGACTGAAGCCTTGGAATCCCCAAGTCCTCTTAATTCTTCTGTTGAAATGTTTCGTTAAGACCATCGGTCCCTACATAGAACAGTGTTAATAATAATAATAATAATAATAATAATAATAATAATAATAATAGTAGCTAACATTTATATTTCCTTACAGTGTTCCAGGCACTTTTCCATTTTTCTGAGGCATATATATATATATATATATATATATATCTACACACATATATATAGAAACAGGCACAGAGAAGTGTAACTTGCAGGAAGTGATACGGCACGGAGGGCTGGGATTCAAGCCCAGGCAGCCTGGCATCGAAGCCCATACTCTCCCTAACCCTTGCATTGCCTCTGTGTGCTGACACGTCTCTCCCAGAGCATCCGCTCGGCAGCCCGCCGCGAGGCTGAGACTTCCTGCGTCACCCTTCCCAGGTGTCTCCAGTCTTCAGTGCAAAGCACACACTGGATCAGAAAAACACCCAGATGGGAAGGGCTTCGTCTGGCCTGCACGGTGCCCAGATCTGCGACTCTCCACGGGCTCCAGGTCACTCGACCAACATGCTTGCCCAAAAAATAGTTCCCCCTGGGGCAGCAAAGACACCGCTGCAGATTTTCAGGGGCAAACATGACAAAGCAGCTCGAGGAAAAGTGAACGACAACCCACAGAAATGAGCAAAGTAATGGAGGGCAACTCCATGAGCCTAATTTCCAACAGCTCTGCGGGCTGTCTCTGCGGGAGGGACATGACAGGGACGCCCGACCGTGACCCAAACCATGTATCCTGAGGCAGCTTCCGACTTGGTATTGTACCGGGATCTGACGGGACCTCCACCCCAATCTGTGAACTGGAACAGAATCTTATCCCCAGGTAAGGCCACCTCCCAGCTGCCCCTGTGCCCAAACCACCCGACCCACTCTGCCAGTCCTGGCTCCTTTCTAAAGCAGGGTCTCCCAATCTCCGCACTGTTGACATAGGGATCCAGGTACTGCTTTGCTGGGGGACGGACCTGTGCTTTATAGGGTGTCTAGAAGCCTGCCCAGCTCGTCCATTAGATGCCAGATGTGACAGCCAGATGCTCTCTAGATCCTGCCCAGCCAATCCCTCAACACGTGGTCTCTAACCAGTACCAGCAACATCCCTAGAACTTGCCGGAAAGGCCCACCCCAGACCGACCGCATCAGAACTTCCGGAGGAAGAGCCCAGCAATCTGCCCTAACTAACCCTCTGGGACAGCAGCGTTTGAGAACCAGGGGTCTAACGAAGTGAAGGCAGCTGATTCTCTCCTAGATCTCCATGGCTCTGTGTCCCCAGGTCCAACCCTTGCTTCTGGTCTACCTCTCCTGGTCCTGCTTGATTCATCTACGATCTATTCCTGGTCAGCCGTTAAGGCTGCTTCTACCCTGTGGAAAATCCTGGCTTTTCCACCTGGCATTTTCAGCTACCAAGCAGGGCTGCGGCTGCTAGAAGCCCTCTGGCCTCAAAGGGCAGCACCACCTTTCGCTAGAGACCAAGAGCCCCAACGACGACCCCCAGGGCATTCCGCTCCAAAGCCCACATGTCCCTTTATACTCCTAACCGAGTCCCTGCTCCCTGCGGGGCTCCTCTAGTTCCCTGCTGTGGGGTCGAAGCCGCAGGGGGCAGGCCCCCCGGACTCGGGCTGCCGGTAAGCCGCTTGGCGGGGGATCCAGCTCCTCTACTCCGCAGGTCTCGAGGATGCCTCACGTCTCAGGCACCCTACAGGGAAGTGCTCCTCCAGAGTCTTCCCACTGCATGTTTCAACCAAGATGCCTGAAACATAAAGTGCCTTGGCATTTCCCAGGACAGTGTCCACAACCAGAGTCCACATGACACAATCCACAGCTAGGACACACTGCCTGAATGCTCTTCCTCCCTTGCTCAAAAACTCCCATCAGCTAGCCAGTGTCAGCCAGTAAAGGCAGACTCTTCAGTCAGATTTCACCGTTTTCCACGGAGGGTGACAGGGCAGAGTGGTTTGGAGTTAGACTCAAACAGGGCTCAATGCGGGCTTCACCACTCGGCAGTTACGGGGCCCAGACCAAGTCCCTCAACCTCTCGGAGTCAGTTTCCTGGTCTATAGAATGAAACGAAAACCCTCCATCAGAGCTTGGCTGGGAGGACCCCGGAAGCCATGTACCTAAATTCCTGCTTTACTGCGCAAAAGCCATGATGACTACACCTTTGTTTCAATGGGATATGTGGGGCTTTACAACCATTAACTCGCCCCTAGCGTGCCTCCCAAAACAGGTCTTCCAGACCTGGGGCCACCCCTCGTGATGATATGCAGACACAGAAGTTGCCTCGTAAGCTCGCCCAAGATTCCTGTGACCCCAGAGAGAATCCCGAGCAAGAACAGAGCCTCGGCCCCACGCGCCTCACTCGTGCCCCTCGCCTGCAGGGCTGACCCCGCCTTCCCAGACCACAGCACGTGCTTCCAGCCCCAGGCATGTCAACAGTCAGCTCTCTGGAACTAACGGATTTCAAAAGTCCCTTTTACATCCAAAATTCTAAAAGAGGATCAATAAAAAACATCAGGAGCCAAGCTAATTGAGTATCAGTCAGGAGTGAATATTAAGCAACTCCAAAGGGCTCTGAAGTCACCGAGAAAAGAGAACGCATTTCTGCTCAGGAACAGCGTTTGTGCGAGGTGTGCTTGCGTACGCACCACCTATATTATCATTAACGCCTCTCCCTCATTTGACTTCTTGCCAACCCGCTCCTTGTTGCCATGGTAACAGCCCTTCCTCTCATCAGGGGCCTCGTGAACATACCACTCCCATCTCTCTCTCTCTCTCTCCTGCTCAAGGAAGTCGGAGCAGAGGTGGAAACCGCAGGAAACACATGCAAGCAAGCTCCCTGTGCCCTACTGTGCCTGAAGAGCCCACCGCTGCTCCCCTCCCCCGCAAGGCACCCTCAGCTCGCCCCACCCGCCCAGGGGCTGGTTTCTCGGTCTCCACGCTCACCATGTTGGAGATGCTGCGGGTGTTGGCAGGGTTCAGCATGACAATCTCGGTGGTGATGTGGCCTTCTACGGCCTCGGTCATCTCATCCACCGTGCAGTTGATGGACGGGTCATAGGTCTTGAACCAATTGTCAGCGTACCACCCAATGAGGAACCAGACGTACTTCTTCCCGAAGAGCCGCTCCTTGTACACCTGGGAGCAGAGAGGGGGCAGGGTGGGGGCTTTGTTTCTTTTTCTGTCTTAATTCCCTTGACACCATCCAGCCTCTTGGGAATCAGAGAAGAGCAGAGAACTGAAAAGAGGAATCTACAAGTCTTGGAGGGAGCAGCAGAGGGTCAACTACTCCTCCGTCTAAGTTCCTCCCCAGCTAGCCAGGAAAGATAGGATTCAAGGGTTCCTGCAGGAACACAGAGGGGTAGGAAAACGAGATCTGGAGAAAGCACTGAATGTGAGAAGCCAAGAGATCCAGTCAGAGCCAAGAGACAGGGGCGTTGTATTAATCATCTCCTCAGATCATCTGCTATCAACCCAAGCAGACTTGCAGAGAGACCCCATCAGACTCCCAAGGTAGAGAGCCCACCCAGGCCCCTCCTGCTTTGGATTCCAACTCTACCTCACAAAACACTTTCCGGGCTTCGGTCTCATAGAAAAGTCCCACGATGATTCGGGCATCCTGGCGCTATAGACGGAGGGAAACAGAGCTCCTGAGACAGGCCTGGAAACACGCAGGCACTTCCACACCCTGGCTCCCTACTCCGGACAGCTGGGTGCAGGGCTCTGCTCACGGGGTGCTGGACAAATGCCAAGTGGACGATGAAAATAAAGGTCCCCAGGAGATGCTACTGTCTCCCAGAATCAAAATTCTGTGACAGGATAGACCCGTCAGCAAATGTTAGGGCGGAGATCATATTGCAACATATCAATGTATCAAATCAACACTGAGCCTACACACTGTTCATCAATTGTATGCAATCAATAACTGCATAGAATACACAATGCGTACAACACGTCATATAGCATACAAGTGCATATTGTAGGTACGTACGTATAAAAGTTTATCAAATCAACTCATCGCACACCTTAAGCTTATACGATGTCATAAGCTAATTATACCTGGATACAAAAACACCAGGCAAAAAACAGAAAGAAAACAACAAAAACCCCATCTGGCCCTGCCTGGTTCTCCCCTCCAGCCTCCCACGGTTCCCCCTACCTGGTCCCTCTGCAGGGGGAGCCCACCCCTCCCAAGCAGCACACCTTAAGGTTTTTGACGGGCACAGCTGGATCTGAGAAGAAACTCTGGCGGAAAGTAATCTCGATTCCAGCCTCCTTCACGCGCTCCTCCAGGTCATCCAGAGTCTTGGGTGGGAACGAGAAACAAACGGAGAAAACGTGGGGTGCACAACGGGGTCAAGACCGGAGAGGTTACCTGAGGACTGCACAGTTAGAGCAGGACGAACGGCAGTTCTGAGGGTGGAGTGTGCCTGTGAGTGTCTGTCGCCGGGGCGGGGAGCTCGAAGGAAAGCGTCTGCGGTCTCAGAATGTGGACGCTACCCAGGAAGGTGCTCGCGAGCCCCGGGAAGTCACCCCATTCACCCCACTCCCACCAGACAGCAAGAGTGGGCGAAAGGAGACAGGGTCTGGTGTGCACAGGATGGTCTCGAGCCTCAGAGGCAAGTGTGCAGACAGACAGAGGGCTCAGAGAGAGAGCGGAGGACTGAAGGGCCACTGAGCATAAGGGTGGATGGGGGATCCAAAGATAGGAACAAAAGACAGGGGCTGACTGTCTTTTCCAGTTCGGAGCCCTAACCCTCTCCCCACTTCCACGTCTCCTGTCTCTCTGCTTCCGTCTCTCTCTCCCTCTCCCTCCTTCTCTGTTCCCTCTCTATGCCTGCTGTTCCCATTCACAGGCACACTCCACCCTCTGAGTGTCTCCGGAATTGGCTGCCTTTCTGGGTTCCTATCTCATATTCCCTCTCTTATCACAGCTTTGGAGTGAACCTGCTTTAATAGAAGTGGGTCGTTTTGGGTCTATCTGTCTGGGAAAGAGAGCATCAAAGGGAAAAAGTGTCCTAAAACCAAAAACTTGGAAAAGGTCCTGAAAACCCAACTCTGTGTGTTCCTCTGACCACAGAACATACACTTAAGCCCACCCAGAATGTGTTTGCTTTTGATAAAGAAACAGGCTGTTCGGGGCACGTGAGGGGCTCAGTCGGTGAAGCATCTGCCTTTGGCTTAGGTCATAATCTGGGCATCCTGGGATCCAGCCCGCATCCGGCTCCCTGCTCAGCTGGGAGCCTGCCTCTCCCTCTCCCTCTGCCCCTGCCCCTACTTGTGCGCTCGCTCTCCGTCAAATAAATAAATAAAAATCTGTGAAGGAAGGAAGGAAAGGAAAGGAAAGGAAAGGAAAGGAAAGGAAAGGAAAGGAAAGGAAAGGAAAGAGAAAAAAAGAAAAAGAAAGAAACAGGCTCTTCTCCCCAGAAGGAATCCAGGCCACGTCTCTGCCCTGGAGTCTGAACGCATGCATGCTCACCGAGGTGAAGACCTCAGTGGTCTGCTGGATGGTGGCAATCTTCCTCCAGCCCCACTTTTCAAAGAGCTTCACGCGGGTAGGATTGTGGAGCGTGGCCGACGGATGAGTTCGAAAGAATGTGGGAAAGCGCTGCCTGTTGGACAGGGCCGGGGAGCTGGAGCCATAGGAAAGCTAAGGGACAGGGACACAGCGCAGGACACACTCGCCCAGAGCTCCGCTGCAACCTCCCGGCTGCCCCCAGGCCTCCCGCCCACATCTGCCCTGCAAGCAGGGGTTCTCTCAGGCCCACACCCCTGCACAGGGGCTCACTTCCTCTGAGGAGGAGCAGTGAGCGGCAGCTGTCAGGCGTAAGGGCCATGAGCCTGGAACGTGGGTCCTCCGCAGCCCCCTGAATGCACAGCTGCAGGACAGCCCGGCTTACCACGATAAGGTTCCACATCCGGGCGGCCTCGGCCACGAGTGTGGACACGGAGCTGCAGCCAGGCATGAGGATGATCTTGATGGGGTCGTTGTACAGCAGCTCATACAGGTACTTGGTGGCTTGGCCTGGGTCACACTGAACGGGGAGGGTAAGTGTAGGGTCCCCCACGCTGCTCCCCACTGCATCCCCAGCAATCCAGTTACTCCCCAAGTGCCCATCCCTCCACTGGATCCTTCTGTCCTTAGCACCATTTTCTTCTCCTTCCTGACATCTCTTCCTGTCCGGTGTCTTGGCTCCCCTCACGCATCACACACACCCTCCTGGCTTCCCCCTGCCTCCTTCCCCATGTCCTGTCCCATACACACCTGCATGGGGATTTCGGCAGAGGCCACCTTTCCTCCCTTCAGCCCCTCTTCAGCCCTCCCTCAGCCTACCTTCCTCTATCACCCCGTCCCCCTCCCCATATTTCCAAGCTCCAAATATCTGTGAGTAGAAAAGTCTGCAGGAATGTGAATGAACTCTCCCCGGGGACCGCCCCCCCCCCACAGCTTCCTCAGAACCGTGCCACGAAAACTCCTTCACCTCTGCAAACTCCCCCTCCCCACCTTTCCAGTTGTCCCCCCCCCCCTCCTCCAATCAGGGCTGCTGATAAATAAACACCAGGAGAACTGGGAACAAGACCACTGGGGAGTCCTGCTTGGTGATCCCTCCCTCCTGCTGGGCCCTGACATTTGACGGGTCCATTAGAAAAGGAGGCGCTGGCGGGGGGGGGGGGGGGGGGGGGGTTGGGTGGAAGTGGTGCAGAAACAGGTGAGGAAGAACTGGGGAGAATAAACAGAATGAGGCTCTCAACAAACCAGATGCTTTTAGGGGTGCTGAAGGAGGGGCAGGGAGATGGGGAGAGTAAACAATGCAGAGAGCTGGGGAGGGAAGGGATGGTGGGAGGAAGGGACATGGGGAGGAAGAGCTGCATGGTGTCCCCCTGCCTGTTCCCCCCCTGCTGAAGCCTGACATTTCAGAAGCTGCTGGAGCCCCAAAGGAAGTGGAAAAGAAATGGAAGGCAGTGGGGAGCCGGGTTAGAGAGGAGCAGGCAGGAGGCCCAGGGGCTGAGGGGTGAAATGGGGGCAGGCAGAGAGGGAATAAGGGAGGCCCCCCAGAGCCTGCTCACTTCCCACTGGGGCCTGACATTGGAGACACCCTGGGAAGTTAGAGAAGGGGAGCCAGGTGGAGCAGGGAGAACCCTCTGCTGTCCCCTCACCCCCTGCTAAGAGGTGTTTTTGAAGCCTCTTCACCCTCCCACTCGGGCTGCTCCCAGCCTCTCTGCCATTCTCAGGCCCCAGCTTCCTGCATTCTCCTAGTGGGTTAGCCCAGATCCTAGCCCAGCTCCCCGCTGCAGCCTGAAGGCAGGGCTGGCAGGAGCAAGGAGGACATAGGAGAGCAGAGAAAACACGCAGGCAGGCTGACCTGGGCTCTGCTCTCCGTGCTCATTCCTCCCCTACCTTCTCTCCTTCCACACCCAACTCCTCCCAGCAGATTCCCTGATTCTCACCCCCGCCCCAGTAGACTTCCTCTCAGCCTCTCCTCCGCGCTCTCTCTTCTGCAAAGGATCCGGATTTGCAGGCAGGAGTCACACATTCCAGTGTGCCTGCTTCCCTCTCTCCCTCGCTGCCTCTTCTAGTTTCTCTCAGGCCCCCCATCTGCTCCCCAGCACCTCTGGGGAGTCACCTGTCACGGTGGATCAGTCTGAGCTCACACACAGGGTTACGGGGGCTCCCAGGCTCCCTGTGACCCCCTACCCTGACCCCTGCACCCATCCCTCCCAGTCTCTCTCCCCAGACTCCCAGCTCCAGCAGACCTGACCCTCTGCTCCTCTCCCTGCCTCTCCCCCCAACACCTAATTCTCCCCTGTACGCTGCTGCTCTTCCATGGGCATCCTGGGGTGGCTACCTAGGCGTCCACCAGGACAGGACGTGGAATGGTAAACACGCAGATCCTCGGGACTCATTCCTGACTAGGGGTTAGCATCTGTTTTAAACCCACTCCTCTAGTGATTCTCATGGACACCGAAGTTTGGGAATCCCTGCCAAAGTGTCAGGAGGGGTCTGAAGTCCTCTCTCCAAGCTCCTAACTGTCCTTGGGCCCTCTTCTCTCCCCACCCCACCTTCAACCCCACTCTGCCCGCTCCTCCCTCACAAACCTATTTCTTGGTGTGGATGGCTGCTCAAGGACGACTATACACCCTGAGTCCATCCAGGCGAAGGCGACCAGGTCCTCACCTCTACTCCACTCTGCTCTCCCCCAGCCCCTTATTCTGGGGGTTTCTGGGGCCATGTGTCAGAGAAGATAAATTTGAGGTCCCAAGTCTCTTTCCTTCCCTGTGCCACATCCTTCCCCATGTTCCCAATTACCGTAGGCAATGGAGTGGGCAAGGAATCTTACGGGACCACCCTCTACTACCAGACCCAAATGTTCTTTCCTTCCCCCTTTCTCTCTTCCCCGCCTCCCTCAGCCTACATCCTCTTTCCCTTCTCACATCGCAGAGGCCACAAGGCTCTAAGGAAGATAAACTCAAGACCCAAGTTCCACAGGCTGCCCAAGAATTGATCTGTACCCCATTCCTCCGCACCGCCCCCTCCCCTACTGCCACTCTTTCCTCTTCTCTCTTCTCTCTGCTGCCTATATGCAGACTCCCTCTATCCCCATGCTGGGGTGAGGGCTCCTGTGTGGACCTCTAATCCAGTTCATTTTCCCAGTACCTCTGCCCATCTCCTGACCATTAGCGTTCCCAAATCACAATATGCCAATATACCCCACAGTCCAGGAACCCTCCACAGGGTAGGGCTCACAGCTACCTTGCTGTTTGTTGTGATAAATAAACCAGAGCACTTAAGTCCCTCAAAATGTTTCTTATTCCGTCTCTAGCCTTCTGCCAAGGTTTACCTTGTTACCATGGTAAATCCAAAGCCCTGCTCCAGCGCCTCACCTCTGACACCTCCACCGTACCCTGAACCCATCCCGGAGGACCAGGATCAGCTAGTACCCTAAACCCACCACCAGTTTCCCCAACCCTCCCCAACACGTCCCTGCGTCCTGGGGAGCAGAGGGTCTGCCTCACAGCCCCATTAAGCCTCTTAAAGCCCTAGACCCTCATCTTGAACCTCCAGCCCCCGTGACTCTCCCCGAGCTCCTGCACCCCCAGCCCGTCTCCCGCTAGTCACACGTGGGAGGGGTCTGCTCCGCAATCCCAGAAGTCACCCAGCCCGAGGCGCGTGAAGCTGGCCCCCTGCCCCCCAGGCCCCCGCCGCCCGCCCACTCCCCCGTCCGGGGCTACCTTGCTGTCGTGGTGGATGAGCTTGAGCTCGTAGTCCGGCAGGATGTCCCTGCGGCTATTCACGTCCTCCAGCGCCATCTCCACCGCGGGCTGGCAGGCCTGGCCCCCGGGCCAGCCCCCGCTCATGGGAAACAGCGCCCCGATGTACACTGCGCGCCGTTCTGAGGAGGGGTGCGGGGGGACCCGCGAGTGAGGCCGCGGGAGATGAGGGGAGTGGGAGGCCCACACCGGAGTCACCCCCGCCGCCATCACCAGCAGGAGCGGCAGCGGCCACCCCACCCGGGGAGCGGGGGCCCCCGGACCCATGGCCGGGAGGGAGAGGGGCTGTTTGGGGAGAGGGAGGAGCTCAGGGGGGACACTTTTCCTGGGGAGGGCTGCTGAGGGAGTGTCGAAGAGGGTCCTCCATCCTGGCTTGTGTAGGGAGGAGGGGGCGAGGGCCCCAGGGAAGCGGGCAAGGTTGGCTTCCTAGGGCCCCCACGGCTCCAGCTCCCGCCCCTGCCACCGCCAGCTCCACCGCGGACTCTCCTCGCGGACTGACTGACCGACCGAGGGGAGGAGGAGCAGATGTCGGGCTGGGAGGGGGCCCTGACGTCACGGGCGGCGCGCGGCAGCTGCGGGGGGGAGGGGCGGGGAGGGAGGCGCGCGCCGCCGTGGGAACGACAGGCGGAGGGGCGGGGCGGGGAAGGGAGAAGGACGCGACCCCCGCGGGAAAGGCCTGGACCGGGAATGGGGGGGGGTCCCACCTACGGGGCGGTCAGGGAGGAGCCGAGAGGGGAAGGGGCGTGCCGGGAGGGCGGGGTGGGCCGAAGCGCCGGGGAGCCGGGCATGGAGACGCGAAAGGACGGCGGTGGGACGCGCGTGTCTGAATCCGGGGTGTGGATGGATGGGGCCAAGGGCTGAGGGTGTGGGGGACAGGGCGATGGCAGCGGCTTAGGAGAGAGGTGGTTGGGTGGGAAGGGGGTGGCGTGAAGGGGAGTGATGGGGCGGAGGCTGGGAACCCGGGGCTGGGGAGACAGAGCTCGGGAAGGAATGGGAGCTGCGAGAAGGGAGAGGGTGGAGGTGGAGGGAAGGGACGGCCGTGCGGAGGAGCCGAAGAGGGGAGAGCCAGGCCCGGCCAGGGGGAGACGGCCGCGCGGGGCTGCCGGAGGTGTCCGGCGGAACCCCGCAGGGAGCAGGCCGCGGACGCGCGGGGTCTGCCGGCGCCCCCCGCCCCCGGCCGGGCTCTGCCCTTCGGCGGTAGCGGAGTCTGGGAGGAGGCGGAGCCCAGGGCAGGGCAGCCAAGCGGGGAGATGGGAGGGACCGCAGCCTCGCAGAAAACCGGGACTGGAGGCAGAAAACAGGTAGGGAAAGAAGGGGCCGGCCGCGAACTGGGACGGGGTGGGGGGGTGGGGGAGGTTGGGGGAAGAAGGACAGGACCCCACAGCCTGGGGGCAGAACCCCCGGGGTTGGAGGGTGAAGAGTGAGGGATAAGGGGATTGCAGTGCGCGAGATGAGGGTTTCTGATCTCACCTGAGTGCGGCGTTCGATTCACTGGCAGCAGGAAAGACGGGGATCAGAGAAGAGTTACCACTGGCGCCCAGCTTCCCCGGCCTGATCCCCAGCCCCCTCCCACACCTGTCCAGGCCGGAGAGGACCGGGAAGAGCAGAAGCCTGAGTTTCTGAGGGAAGGGTGCCTGGGGATAAGAGCAAGGTGGGGCTGTGGGTCAGAACCCGTCGGTTTTCTTCTTTTATTTTTCATAGGACAACAGAATTTGAGACCCGAGTGCCAACAGCTAAGACAGGGGCAGATCCTGGTTTTGTGGAGCCTAAATACTATAAAATGCAGGGGTCTCTAAGAGAAAAAAAATACAAATTACAAATACAATTGTTTTTAAACTATTGCTTTTAAAATCTTACTTTTGCATTTTTTACAAAAAGCTATGACCATGTGAACACATAATTAGAGCACAAGAAGAGACCTGTGTGAATGAGGAGCCCTGAGATTAAATTGCATTAGCTCCGTGGTAAGTCCACCCCTGGATGGGACTCTCAGTTTCCAGAATGGAATGGTAAACGACAAGCAGAATCATTACGTTAAGGGAGGAAAGCCAGGTCCAGGACCTTGAAAGAGTCTACAAGAGTAGGGGAAGCATGAGGTATGCCTGCATCCCGCAGAGAAGACTGCAAAGGGAGAACCTGGGTGCCCTTTAGGAAAGGGGGAATTCTGCAGAACTAAATGACAAAAAAAAAAAAAAAAAGGTGTTGGACACAAGACTGAGTCCCTTGGGAATGATGGCGGTTGTCTGGGATTTCCGGAAAAGGACTGTCCTCTTCCCCTGCCCCACCCCTGGGTGGTCCTTAGTCCTCTGATGGTTCTGCCCCCAGTTTTAACTCTTTTTAATTTTTACCCTGATAATTTTCCACCCCAGATATTCTTCCCAGTTTTAACATTTTTTTCTAAGTATGACATATGATTTATTTCTGAGTCTTTACAATAATCCAGTTATATAACAAATGGAGAGGAATCAGTAGCAGAAGAGGATTATGCATAGAAAGTTCTAAGTTTAGAGAAAGGGACTGAGGCTAGGGGAAACTGGAGTACTTAACCCTTAAGAAAGGTGATGGAGGGTGAGACTCGAAAAGAGAACATGTGAAGAATTGGGAGCAGGGAGGAGACATAAAAAGAGGGAGGTAGAGGAGGGAAGCCCCCAGTGTAGGTGAAGTGGGCACTGGGGACTACAGAAGGGGCCAGAGACAGGTGGGAGGGGAAAAAGAGTTGGGTTTTCAGCTCCACTCCCCCAAAGCCCCCCATGTTGCATAGCGCCCCGTCCTTTCCCGCCATCCCTTCCCACCCCACTCCCATCCTCTGCAAGCACCCTCAGCTGCAAGCAGGCAGCCATGCCCCTCACCCTGGCAGTGGGGCTTGGCACTGCTCCACTGGCCCTGACTACAGATGCTCCGGGAGCTGCCCA
This sequence comes from Ursus americanus, assembly GCF_024610735.1. NCBI lineage: Eukaryota > Metazoa > Chordata > Mammalia > Carnivora > Ursidae > Ursus > Ursus americanus. Next base: position 88,322 of record NC_142158.1, read on the forward strand.
CAAGATGGAAGTCAGGGTCACACCGGAAATCCACCCGGGCTCCGTCCAGAGCGGGGAGGTCCCCACCCGTCAGGAAAACCTTCCCATTTTCCAGGGCCAAATATGACTTGGAGCAGATGCGGACTGTGGAGAGATATGAAAAATGAAAAAGAGAGGCACACTGGGGAAGGTTCCTTCCCCTTAAAGAGCAGGGGCTGCAGATTGGGCTTGGGGGCCTCAAGCATCCTACTCTGCAGAAAATCAGGGGTGCAAAGGATTTGCCTCTCTAGTTTCCATTCCTCCCCTAACCCTGGAAGCATCCACACATTACCAACAGAAAAAAGGAAAAAGCATTTCCATGGTAGGAACCCAAGATGGAGCTATAAGAACATAGAAGGGGATCTCTTCAAAGTCAGTGGCAGTGGGCGGTTCCCTGGCTCATACGGATGGATGTAACTTTAGATGCACAATCAGATTTACCTTTCTTATTACAGTTGACTTACACGAATGTTAAACTGGGGTTTGCTTTGTGGGTATATGATCTCTATGTTGGAGACAGAGGTATTCAAAAATGCCATGAAATCATTTTGAGTGTTTTTGCACAATCTGCCACTAAAAACCCTCAAAAAGAAGAGCTCACAAGATGAATAATCAAGTTATTTTATCAAACGGTCGGTGGCCTAATGCAGGGAGGATGGGATGAAATGAAAGGTGGGCCGCTAACTTGACTGCCTCCAAGTGCACATAGTAAAACCCTTCTTACACAGTGTTCGCTCAATAAACGTATCTGAATTTTGTTACAGCGGATTCACAGAGCCGACTTGTGAGCAGTAATGCTAAGTTTGAGGCAGGAAGAGGAATGGTCTTGAAGAGAAGAGGGGCTTTTCGAGGCTACTCACCACATCGGCTGGGTGTGTCCATATCTGTCCAGGAGCCGTTGGCCAGGCACTTTCGGACCTTGGGCCCCACCACCTCGCGCTCTCCCCGGCACACATACTCAATCTCATAGTCCACCGGCAGGAAGTTGATAGCCTTCACCTGGTCCCGAGTCAGGCCCCTGTACCTGATGCCCCCTTCCCAAGGCGGGTGTATGATCTGGCAACCTGAGGGGTGAGTCCCAGGAGTCAGAGAGGGTTGGGGGGTGGCAGAGTCAGCTGCACGAAGCCCAGGCGCACAGGGCGTGGTCAGTGGGCAGGTGGCGGACCAGGGGCCCAGATGGGATGCCCGGAGTGGGAGTAGAGATGGGTCCAGAACCCTGGGCTGAAGGACAGAGCGCCCTGAGCCGGGGTTAAGGCCAGTGAGAGCTCATAAGTGAGGAGGGAAGGTGCTGGTTGGGGGTAATGGAGAAAAGAAAATTAAGAATTCGTGCAAGGGTACAATATGCCAGTGAGCTTGGTAAAACAGGCTAAAGCAGGATTTCTGAGTAAATTAGGATGAGTCCAGGGGGGCTTCTTAGGCTACCCAGGCAGCGTATGGGCAGGAGGGAGGGGTGGGGTCGAGGAAACAGTGCAGGGTCACCGAAAGGCAGCTGATGCAGTGACGTGGGGCGGAGAAGAAGGGGTCATAGGTGGGGCGAGGGAAAGGAGCTCAGGGTGTTAACGGGGGGCCGGGCAGCCAGGGTCTCCAGGCCGGGACGCTGTCTAGGTAGGGCTGCCGGGGCAGTAATGAGGCCCAGAAAAGGGGGTGCAAGGAGGGGGCAGTGGGTGGGGTGCCCGAGGTCGCCGGCGAAGGTGCACCTTCTGAGGTGGCGTTGGGGGTCTGCGCCCCGCCCGCGCCCGGGGGGCGGAGGAAGAGCGGCGCCAGCGGCAGCAGCAGCAGCAGCATCTGAGGGACAGACGGCCGTGAGGGCCGGACCGAGCCCCGCCGGCGCGGCCCAACCCGGGGGTGCCGCCCGGCCTCGTTCGCCGGGCCTCGCGGGCTCCGACCCGGCTCCGCCTGCGGACGAGACGCGCGCCCAGCGGAGGAGGCGGGGGCGGAGCCCGGCGCGGGGTGGGGGGGGAGGAGAGAGCGCCTGTCCCCACCCTCCTCCTGCCTCCCTCGGCCCCCCACCCTCCCGGGACTCCACCTCTAACCACCTCCTCTCCCCCGGCCCCCGCGGCTCTCCGAGCCCGGCGCCCCGCGCTCCCCGGCCGCTGCCCCGCGCGCCCCGGCGCGGCCCTCCCCCGCGCGCCCAGCTCCGAGCCCGGCTGCCGGCCCGGCTCTTACCTCGGCGCGCCGGCCCGGCTTCCCGGCTCTCCGGGCCTCAAGGCCCCAGGCCCGGCCGCTCCTCCCGCTCCCCCTCCTTTCTCCACAACCTTGCCCTCCTCCCAGCCCTCCTCCCCGTGAATCCGGGCTCCTGCCCGGCCAGGGTCTCGCTCCCCTCGCGCTCCCCCAAACCCCACCCCGCGGGGTCTCTCCTTCCCGGGGCGGCGGCGGCGGCCGCGGGAGCGGGAGCCGGGAGCGAAGGAGGCGGCGCCGGGGACCGGGGGAGGCTCCGGGCGGAGGGAAGAAGGAGGGTGCGGAGAAGACAGGGCGGGGGGAGGGAGGGGGAGACCGAAGCGAGGGAGCCTCCCACAAGCCGAACCCCGGGAGCCGCCCCGGATCCCGGCCCCGCCCTGGACCTCCCACGGCGCGGGGGGCGGGCGGCGGCGGGTGGGAGGCTGGGGCGCGCACCGGAGCCGGGTGGGGGCGAGGGGCCCCGAGCCGAAGGCGGAGGAGCGGGCGCAGAGGTTGGGAATCTGGGATGCAGGTGGAGAGGGACGGCCGCACGAGCAGGAGGCAGGTCCGGATCGGGGTGAGAGGAGAGAGGCGGAGGCCGGGGCCGCGAGGGGAGCGAGGCAGGTGGGAGGGAAAGGAGAAGCTGAGGTCAGACCGGGAAGGGCGGAGGAGGGGGGTGAAGGCCGTGCGCCCCGAGCGGCTCCCGCGGCCCAGCCGCTCTGTCTCGCTGCCCTGGGCAGGCAACTCGGGGAAAAGACTGGAGGCGAAAGCCGGGGAGGGGAGCATCAGGAGAGAAATGGAGTAGTAGAGGGAAAAAAGGAGACAAAGGAGCTTCCAGCGGGCTGGAGCCAACCGTCTCTTTCTTTACTCCTGCTGGGCCCGTCCGTATTTCTGGGGGATGGGGAGCTGGGAGCCTGGAGACTGCGGGGAAAGTGCAGGCCTCTGACAGTTCCCGCGGCTCCGCGCTTTTATACGGTGGAGAGGGTGTGCGTGAGTGTGTGTGTGTGCATGGGAGCGAAGGGCCTGTGTGTGTGTGTGTGTGTTGTGTTCGTGGGAGCAAAGGGCCTGTGTGTGTGTGTGTGTGTGTGTATTCATGGGAATGAAGGGTGTGTGTGTGTGTGTATATTCATGGGAATGAAGGGTGTGTGTGTGTGTGTGTGTGTGTGTGTTCATGGGAGTGAGTTTGGGCTGCTAGAGGAGACAGGGGACTCCTTATGGGGGAAAAAAGCTCCTTTCTGGCTGGTCCTGGGAAAGAGGTGGGAGAAGGCAAATAGTGTGAGACTGATGGGAACGGAGGTTCTCAGCCTTGAGCCCTTTGTGTAACCGATATCTTGCGGTGAATCCTTTACTACACTGAATTGAAATTCATAGATAATACCACCTACCTACACACATAACTTTTAAAAATCAACGTGCTTCCCTATCTGTACATAAAGGGCCAATGAAAAACAATAATTTGTAATAAAAGAACATGAGCCATGTTTTAGCATGTGGGTGTTGAGACCTGATGACTCGGGAGGTGGTGATGAGGAGGCAGGTGTGTGCACCTGTGCACAGACTCGCAGGTGTGGACCTCTGCAGGTGCACAGACACGGGTGCTCAGTCAGTGACTCAGCACCTCCAGCATGTTGTCATCAATGAACTGATTTAACAAAATGTTGAACAACTCTTGGTAGCAAAGTCATTTTTCCCTAAATATACACAGAACTGTAATTGCATTCCTAGAAAGTTCATTGTATAGTAATACCGTTTTTTAAACAGTATTAATTTCTAGGCTCAGATAATTAAACACAGGTTTTCACCTACATGAAGGTCCTAGGGGACATCTGAGACTCTGGATGCGGGTCAGTTCATTGTGCAGGCTATGCTTGGAGGGATATCTTGTTCGTCTGCCCTACTCATCGATGCCCCTCATGGCCCCCCTCTTCGCTGTAATTACAAAAGAAAAGCCCACAGCTTTTTTTAAACATTCCCTAGGGAGTGGTTGAGACCCACCGAGCTAGAAAATGGGCAGAAGAGACTGGGGCAGAATTTCTAACCACTCAAAGCAGCAGCCACCCCTCCTCTGAGGGGCCTGCTGTCCTCTCAGCAGGGCAGGACCAAAAAATGTGAGTGTGAAGCAAAATAAAGTTCTTGACACCAGGGTGAGAAATTTCCCAGAGTGCTTTGAAAGGAAGAGTTTCCTGCGTGTGCCCGGTCTGGCCAGAACACCGTCTCTGTGTGCTACTGTGTGGTCCTGGCCGACGGCCCAGAGGACACCCTTCCCAGATCCCGCATGGCCTTTCCGTAGGGGAGTATGTGAGAGACACCCTCTCGGGAGCCTACAAATGAGTTCTCAAGGTCCTCATCTCATCTTCATTCCGGCGACTTGTCTCTGGCTTCCCTGAAGTCCTGACTGCTCTTCTGTGCTGCATTGAGGGGCATGGGAGGCTAGAATGCCCCTGGAAGAGGATTCTATGAGTCTATGAAATTGAAAATTACTCTGGTAGTATTTTTTGCCTCATGGCTGGTGCTAAAGGAAACCACCGTCATGTCCAAATCACAGAATATTGGTTTCACACATTGGAATGTATCCATTCAAAGAGATAGCTATGAAAACGCGTTTAAAAGAGGAACTAATGACATTACGATGGGAAAATATGAGAGTTTGAGGGGAAGAAAAGCAGAATACAAAGTTTGTGCAGCTGTGGTATATATATCTTTAAAAGCTGGAAGAAAATACGTCCGAATGTTGGCAGGAACTGCCTCTGGGGCCATGAATACTGGCGTCCTTTGTGGTGGTGGTGGTTTCAGTTTCTGCCCAAGTGTTTTACAAGTGTTACCTTTATAATCACTTAGGTTTTCCTTTTAACCGTCCTAAGCACTTTGACACTGCTCGCCTTTTTCCTCCTTTCACCCTGTTTCATCCTCCAGTGTCCCTTCCCAGATCCAGGCCCACGTTCCTCAGGACACGTACTGACGTCTCCCCCATCAGTATCCCAACCCCACCCTCCCACAGCCAGTCCACTCCTTTGCCTTCCACTCCAAGCACCAAACTCCTCTCCTCTGGGAAGGTCCCACTCAATCCTGTCCCCTAGTCCCTGTGCCTTTGGTGACAGCACCTCCTCTTACAGTTTCGGCCTGCTTCTCAGAGATGGCAGCATTCCTGCTCAGATGACCTGAGAACGGTACCAGTCTTCCTGTTCATGTGATTTTCCATCCTTCCACTTCCTTCGCTGTCTTCTGCCTCATCTTCTGCCCAACACGTGGAGCGTAGAGCCCAGAACTTAACACCCCACACCCCCTGGTAACGTATTAACCAAAGGAGCTGAGTTAACTGAGAGTCTGCTGGGTGCTAGGTGCCTTCAGAGGGCATCTAACGTAATTCTTACCCAGCCATGCAAAGAACACATAGTGTCCTTAGTTTGGAGACCAGTAAACCATGATTTGGGAAAACTAAGTACAAATCAGAGGTCACCCAGCTGTGAAATTGACAGAGCCAATATTTGAACTCAAGCCTCTTAATCCGTTTCCAAATTCTTTCCACTGTGTTCTGAGATTTAGTACCAAGGCCCTCCTCTTACCCAACTTCCACCCCAAGGCAGCCTTGTCGGAGGTCAAGGAGCATCTCAGTGTTTCCCATCAGAATTAGTGGTGAGTGGTCTGTGTGCGGGGGATGTACTCTGGTGAAAGTCGTGTCTTCAAGGACAGTCTTCTATCCTACACAGACAGCTCCTGCGATTTAGAAAACTGTATGGGGCAAAGGTTTAAAATTCAACCATGAGGTTATTTACAAGCCAAGCCTCACCTCGGCTTCTCCGTGATGGCTGGAGCCCTTTCTGCAGCTAAGACGGTCCTGAGCTTCTGCGGGTGCTCCCCCCTCCGGGACGGCTCGCAGCACTGCCCTGCCAGGAGGAGAGGGTCGGGGGTAAGGGAAACCTTTAACAAAGGCTCTCACCTGCTCCCCATGTCCAGCTCTAGTTCGGTTGTGCGGTCTTGACTCGGCAGGCCTTGGGGCTTTGTGCCAGGAAAAGGAAACAGCAAAGTTACAAAGTTATTTCTAGGGTGCCTTCACAGGCCCGGCCGGGAACCCAGAGTGGGATCCGGAGACTTTAGTGAGATAGGAAAGCCACAATGCAGTCCCTGCTGGAACCCCCGGCCCTCTCGCACCAGACACTGCGGGTCATGGGGAGCACTGTCTCACAGGTGCTGGGGACAATCGCCAGCTTACAAAGTTGACACCGTTGCTTCTGTAAACAACGTTTCTGTGAGGGAGCCCTTCTATGAGAAATAAATGAAGACAATGTAACGAAGTGCTAGGCTAACCTAAACCACAGAAAGGACAGCAGTCAGCTCGTTGTCCCTTCTGAAGCGGATGTGAGGCCAGGTTAACAGATGTAGAAAAGACTCAGTTTTTACACACAAATGTAGTATTTCTATTCCTGGAACTACAAGAGGATCAGATTTTCTTGAAGATTTCAAAACAAACAAGTATTATGTTTAGTTAAATATATGTAATGAAGAATCTACCAGGTATGAATATTCATACCAGTCCCAAAAGCGTACGTATCCTTATGCACGTATGCGTTTGGGCACCGGGTTGGTAGGGTTTTGCTGGTTCCTTTTGCTGAAACAGATTTCTGTCTCATTACGCCCAGCTCAGGAACTAATTGTTCATGTATTCAGAGCACACTATCACAGTATCCAAACAATACCCAGAGAAAAAAGACGCATCACCGCACTTTTCTAGGAGAAACTACAGAATGCTGAGAACTCTGCTATTTGACATGTGAGTACAGGTCTTACACCTGTAATAAGCACAATCATGTTTCTGCAGTAAAATACAAGGTTTTTTTAAGATTTATTTATTCATTTGAGGGGTGCTGGGGTGGCTCAGTCATTAAGCGTCTGCCTTCGGCTCAGGGCGTGATCCCAGAGTCCTGGGATCGAGCCCCACATCGGGCTCCTCCGCTGGGAGCCTGCTTCTCCCTCTCCCACTCCACCTGCTTGTGTTCCCTCCCTCACTGGCTGTCTCTCTCTCTCTCAAATGAATAAATAAATCTTATTTATTTATTTGACAGAGAGAGAGCATGAGCAGAAGGGGCAGAGGGCGAGAGAATATCAAGCAGATTCTTCTCTGAGTGTGGAGCCCCACGCGAGGCTCAATCTCATGGCCCTGAGATCGAGACCTAAGCTGAAACTGAGAGTCAGTTGCTCCACTGACTGTACCACCCACGTGCCCCAAAATACGTGTTTATTAATATTAGGTGCAGTAAATAACGACCATAAACACCTTCACAGCTGGTCTCGCCGCCAAATGAGTTGCAAAGTTTTTGATTTTCGGAGCACTGTGGGTTTTGGATTTACAGAATAGGGTGTGTGGAACTGAGTGTACAAACATGAAAAAAGATCTACAAATGGACACTTTAGGAGTCAAGTGAACACATCCGAGGCCAAGGACTAGAGATTCTATTCATAGAAATACCATAAAAACACCAGCGAGGACACCCATAATGGCCCTGTATGGAAATTAGGACCCTATTGCGTTGGGTGGGATGGGTCCTGCCCTGTCCAGTGACCCAAATGGACACCTCGAATCTAAGCAGAAAGGAAAGCCTGGGACAGAGGTGAGGCAAGGTCTGCCTTTAGCAATGTAGAGCGAGCAAACGGCTGCTGAGTTTTAACTCTTCCTTCCCCGTCTTTCCAACCATCACTCTGAAATTCTGAAAGCCAGCATGACTCAGACACACCTTCGGATGCTTTCGGTGTTTATTACGCTTAGATCCGCACAGAGACATGCTACCTTATCGACACATAGCCCACAAGCAACTCACACTATCTGTCTTAATCCTCCCAACCGTCTCTGTGCACTGTTATTATCAGGATCCATTTTCAGAACAGAAAGCTGCAGCTCAGAGGGGTGAAACGACCTGCCCAAGGTCACACAGCCAATGCCAGCAGAGCTGGGCCTCCAGCCAGACCTCTGGTCCTCCTCCCTCTGCTGCTGGTGTTCCAGCCATCCTGGCCTCATGGCACTCTACGACCTTGCCCAAGTGCTGTCAGCTCAGGGAGCAAGCACCCTGGACACGCTCTCTTCAGCCTCCCCACCCCATGCCATTGGCACCTCAGTAACTGCCTAAGTCACCCCCTGAGGGACCCCACCCTCCCAGCCAGGTGCTCTCCCAGCACAGCCTTCGCCATTGAAAGCACTCATCTCAGCGGTAATTTTGTCTTGATTATAGCACCATTGATTTACTACCTGCCTTCCCGACAGGACCTTTAGCTCCGTGGGAGCAGGGACACTGAGCACGGTGCTCACTTCCTCCCCTGCCACCTGGTGAAAAGCGTAATGAAAGATCAATCAACAAAAACATCGTCTGACCCCAAGATCAGTTTTCACTCCGCAGTGTGGGATTATCTCACCAGTTTCCAAGCCTGTGGACCTCTTGCTGGTCTCTGTTGCTTGTCAAAGATCCACGCATTCATGAGACGCTTTCTTCCGCAGGCCATCAGCTTGGCACAACCTCCACACATTGAAATCCCGCCACCACGAGTCCGCCCTGCAGGTATGACTTCTGGCGCTTTCGTCCACGTGGCGGCTCGCAGGGTAGCTCACGGCAGCCCTATCAGCACAGCACGTGGTACCCAGAAGATGGTCTTGCTGCTCTTCCTGCGGCTCTTAACAAACGTGCCTTTCCAAAATCAGTCTCTCTGCTCATACCCCTAAGACTCTGCTGTGAAATAGGGGCAAAGGTGGAGAATTTCCAGCTGTGTCAAGAACAAACTCTCATCCTGTCCGGATTAATTACAAGTAGGAAAGGGGGAAGAGACAAAGAAAGAGAGGGAGGGAGGAAGGAAAGAAGGAAGGAAGGAAGGAACGAATGAACCAAGAGCCAATGGACCCTAGGAAAAGGACTGGTGGCCCCGTTGTCCCTGGTTTTTGTCAAGCAGCCAGCCCGTGAGACAGGGCTCTCTCCTCTTCCCCCTGCACTAGACACCCTCAATCCTATATCTGTGACGAGCTTGCATCGTCTCTCCTACATCCAACCCAAGTGAAGCCATGGTGGAGAAAATGTCCAATCGTACAAAGAATGTATCAAGCAAGTATCCTTCACTTGTTTTGCTTCTTACCAACATCTTACCAAGGAGACGGCGGTCATGTGGCTTCTAAGTCTTGGGGCCAAAGACAGAGGAGTACAAGCTAACTGGCAGTTCATGTTGGGGGTGGCGGATAAACTAGTCAGGGAGGAGAATGAGAAATAGCTCAAAACAGGCACAACCAATCCTCTTGAGTTTAACTCCCGAGGGATTTCCTCCTCTGGGCATTGACGGAGAGAGAGGGAGAGAAGACACGAACAGTGGGATATAGTCATGTCTGCTTTTCTCAGTGGTAAGACAGTATCACAGGCAATATAATTTATGAAATTCTTTGAAATAAGGGGAGGCAGCAAAGCATAGGTAAGAGAGGTAACAACCAAAACCCAAAACCTGGAGTCCAATCTGCTGTGTGGTCCAGGAAACAGCAGCTGGTGTGAGCAACCTCAGACCCCTGAGCCCTGGCTCCCTTTCCTGACAGTGGGGACCCTCCCTCCTGCCCACTTCCTTCAGGACGTGGTTATGAGGCTCAGACAAGCCAGAGTGCTCTGTAAGCCTGAAACACTGACAAATGTTAGTGCGTAGAAGTTTACTATGGGAGAGCAGTAGATGCAAGAGGAACGGTGATCCAGTGCTCGCAGAAAGGAAGTGTCTGTGCGTCAGGTTACAAAGGCAGCAGCCACTCACCGAACGTGTGGTCGATTTACAAACAGAAATGCGGGGGCGCCTGGGTGGCACAGCGGTTAAGCGTCTGCCTTCGGCTCAGGGCGTGATCCCGGCGTTCTGGGATCGAGCCCCACATCAGGCTCTTCCGCTATGAGCCTGCTTCTTCCTCTCCCACTCCCCCTGCTTGTGTTCCCTCTCTCGCTGGCTGTCTCTATCTCTGTCGAATAAATAAATAAAATCTTAAAAAAAAAAAAAAACAAACAAACAAACAGAAATGCGGAGCTTTCCCGATTTCCCAGCCCAGAGTGCATACTTTCCCACATCCTCCAACAGTGACCTTTCGGAAAGGCCGGGCTGTGGGAAGCAGCAAGCTCAGGGAGGCTGCGAGCCTCCTGTCCGAGTGCTACGCCCAGACTCTCAGATCTTTTCTGTCTGGGCACGGCTCCTGCACCCAGGCCCAAACTGACCAGGAAGTACCCCCAGAAACCACCTCCCCAGTATTTGCAAAACATTGCTTGGCCTCCCTGTACCCCTCACCTTCCTCATTCTTAAAATGGGCTTAATAGTGTATCCCTCCTGGGGGTGTTGTAGGGGTTGACTGATGAATCACCCATGTGAGAATTGCTAGCCCAGAGAGGCCCTCAAAAACAGGTAGCACCCTTTATGCCCCTAAATTCACCGGGGGCCCATCTCAGCTCAGACACCTCACAATGGATCCAGAACCGATGTCCTGGGGGCCCCTGGTGGGTTCAGTCAAAGGAGTCAGCGACTCTTGATCTCGGGTCTTGAATTTGAGCCCCACATTCAGGGTAGAGATGACTTAAAGAAATAAACTTAAAAAAAAAAAACAAAAAACGAAGAGATGTCCTGGCCAGGCCGCATCGTGGACAGGGTTGGTGTCCTATGTTTTCTTCCAGAGAGAGATTATAGCTGTTTAAGCAAATGTGTTTCCGCTTCATGACTGTAAGTACAGTAGAGTGCTGTAGTTGAGGCAAGAATTCCACATTAATACACAGACAGCTCCCTCTTGCCTTACGATGGCTGAATACCCCTCCACTGCATGGCTGTCTCATAGTTTATTTAATAAGTCCACTTTTAATAAACCCTAAGATGTTTATCATCTTCTGCAATTACAAACAACACTGCATTGAATCACTTTATACATAGGTCATTTCCCACCGTGGAATCTGCTTCTCCCTCTCCCTCTGCCGCCCCCTTGTGCTCGGGCGCGCGTGTTCTCTCAAAAATATAAAATCTTTAAAATATGTTTGATTAATAACAGAAATGAATTATACGTAAATTTAGCTTTGTTGTTAAAAATCACATCTCCAAACAGAGTTCAAGTTGGGACAAATTATAAAAAGTTACCATAAATAAAGAGAGATACCATAAAAGAAAAAAATAATAAAATAATAGATAAATAGATATATCGATAGATAAATAGAGTAAAATAAAGGATAAAAAGAAAAAGAAGCCCTAGCAAAAGCTGTAGAAATGGTAGAGAAAGGTTAGGGAACCACTAGGTCATGGCTCCCGGTGAAACGCCTGGTAAGAACTAAGCCTGCACACCTGTGTCGGGGCAGCCGTCACGCCCGGCAAAGGGCCCCGCTGTGCACCTGCGGCCCAGGCTTCCGGGTCTGGCCCACCTTGGGCTCCTCACACCTCCTCCGGCCTCAGTTTTGTCATCTCAATACAACTATTCGGTCCACTTATTGATCGCATATTATTGTGACGGACACGTACAATCCCGGAAACTTCTGAGGAGGTTAAAAACTCCGCATGAAGGCAAAACAGTATCCCCGCCACTGACTGGCACGCGATTCAGCACGTCGCGCACCGGCCGGCCCTTGAGCAGGAGTTCATCGATGCGTTCCTAGCCCAGTAAGTACAAACTGTGGGCAACCTTGACGACGGCCCCGCGCTCTCACCTGCCGCTCCGCTGAACGTCAGGCAGGTGGATGGACCCTGCCCCGCTACGGGTCCTCCGTCAGGGCAGTAAGTCAGTGTGACCATTAGATGGCGCCAGTGACCAGGCGAGCCCTCGGTCCCTCCCAAAATTGAGCATTTTCCCTACTGAGGAGCTTCTTCAAGTTGGTTTGTTTTGTAACTTAAAAAAAAATCATTATAAAGACTGTATGCTCACTGTGAAAATACATCGAACAGTATAAGAAATAAAAAGGAAATCTCCCGTTTCTGGTAAGCCTCGGAGCAGTGTCCTCTCCCCGGTTTGAATGCAATAATAATGTGCAACCCCAATTAACCCTAACTGGCCAGAAAGCCCTGCTGGGCTAGTTGGAATCACCTCAAAAGCGTAACCATAGCAACACAAAGCCACTGCACCCACACCTCCCCCTCCCACCCTCAGAAACACAGGTCCACATTCAACACTCACCAGTCCCCTTCATCACTCACTGGCTTCTTACGAAGCCCTCATCCTTATCGAGGGAATGGCATTAACAGGCTAACTGAGCTGGTTAGACTTTTGGGGTGTCAGCAAGTCAGTAACTGAATCAACAGTTCCAAGAAGCATGTTAAAAATCTTAGAAACAGGGGCGCCTGAGTGGCTCAGTCGTTAAGCATCTGCCTTAGGCTTAGGGCCTGGGCTCAGGGCCTGATCCCAGGGTCCTGGGATCGAGCCCCGCATCGGGCTCCCTGCTCTGCTGGAAGCCTGCTTCTTCCTCTCCTACTCCCCCTGCTTGTGTTCCCTCTCTCGCTGGCCGTCTCTCTCTGTCAAATAAATAAATAAAATATTAAAAAATAAAATAAAAATCTTAGAAACAAATTCAATAATGTGGCAGGATACAGAATCAATGCACAGAAATCAGTGGCATTTCTATACACAATGTGACTGAAGAAAGAGAAATTAGGGGATCAATTCCCTTTACAATAGCACCAAAAACCATAAGATACCTAGGAATAAACACTTATGAAAGAAATTGAAGAAGACACAAAAAGATGGAAATACATTCCATGGTCATGGATCGGAAGAATAAACATTGTTAAAATGTCTATGCTACCCAGAGCAATCTACACTTTCAATGTCATCCCGATCAAAATACCAATGCTGTTTTTCAAAGTGCTGGAAAAGTCTTAGAAACATATTAACATAGTTATCCCCCCCAACACACACACACACACACACACACACACACACACACACACACACAGTATTTTTTCTGGGGTAACACCGTAACTATGTTTGCCTCCTTTATAGGGTGACTTAGTAATACCAACCATTCCCAGCGCTGTGAGAACCAAAGGCAAATGGGAACCAAACCCCTGGTGGGCCAAAATGGCTGTCAAAAGGTTCATTCAAACCAATAATACATTATATGTTAACTAATTGAATTTAAATTTTAAAAATGGGGAAAAAATAAAAATAAATAGAATAAATACAAAAGCAATAAACATTTTTCAGGTTTATAAAAATATTCTAGGTTTCTTTGAAAATGAAGTTATTACTAAGTTCAAAGAAAGGTTCAACAAAATAGACTCAGTTCAAGTCGATTTGATTTGGTTCAAGTTTTTATCTTTATTTTTTTAAAGATGTATTCATTTATTTATTTGAGAGGGAGGGGAGTGGGGAGGGGCAGAGGGAGAGAGAGAGACTCAAGACAACTCTCCACTCAGGGCAGAGCCCAACACGGGACTCGCTCTCAGGACCCTGAGAGCAGGACCCGAACCGAAATCAAGAGTCAGAGGCTTAACCTCCCAAGCCACCGAGGAGCCCCTGATTTGGCTCCTGGTTTGCACTCGGAGGATCCCTGAGCCGTCCCAGGCTTGTTCGCTGCGGGTGCTCCGGCGCCTTTACACGGAGACCTAGCGTCACTGCGGGGAAGAGCCGCGCGTCCCCTCCGGGAGCAGGCGGGACGGTGGAGCTCGACAAGGACACTTCTGCGCCTGTGAGCGCCGCGGGTCACCGGGAGAGGCGGGCGCAGGGAGGGGAGGGAGGAGAGCCGGCGGCAGGGATGTACCTTGGCTCCGGGCCCTGAAAAGCAGCAAAGCCATTCCCCGCCGGTTCAAGAGAGCTGCTCCGGCCCCGGACCCCCGAAGCCCCTCGTCGGCACCCAAAGCCCTCATCCAGAATTCGAGAGCACTGATGTCTGAGTGCACAGAATGCCGTACGTAGACCAAGTACAAGCGCCAATACTGACCTCTGCGGCTAGAGCGCAGGAAGCGATGCGGAGCAGAGCACAGAGGCTGGGGTCCGCTCCGTCACGCACCCTCCAGCACACTCACTCTGCTCTGTACCCACGCAGGGGGAGCCGGGAAGACGGGAGAGAGTCCTGCCCTCCCGGCCTCACCTCGTGTGCACAGCGGCTGCCACCATGGTCCTAAAGGGGTCAGACACAGGCCTAGAGCCTCGTGTCCCCTGTCTCAGCTACTCCTCACGTCGGGCCCACGGGGTGGAGGCGGGGGATAGCCCCCATGGCACAGTTAGAGACCGAGGCTGGAATTGGCATCCGACGCTCGGGTGCAAGCTTCTCTACACCCTGGTGTAGACGCAGGGTCCTCCAGGTGCCGGAACGGGGCATCCCTGTGCCAGAGCTCCCAGAATGCGACTGTCCCCGCACAGTTTCCTCTGCGGGAAAAGACCCTAATTGTCAGGCAGGCGGGACCGGCAGAAGGACAGGGCCCATTTCCAAACATACAGCAGCGCCTTTTCCCAGCGTCGGGCAGTCAGTCCCGTGGAGACCAGCGGGCCCTGGGTAGGTGGGTGCTGCCCGGTGGGTGCGCGCGTCCAGGCAGGACCGCGGCGGGGAGAACGGGGACAACCTGCACAGGACCCCGCGCGGCTCTCACCGGCCATCCCACCGCCCCTTCTCCGCCCCCAGAGGCTCCGGCAACCACTTCTCGGCGGCGGGGCCGTGACGTCACTGTTGCCGGGCAAAGCCGGGGCGCGCTCGGGCCTCCGCCCGCGGATCCTGCCGCCTCTTCTCCGCCCCCAGAGACTCGGGCAACCACTTCTCGGCGGCGGGGTCGTGACGTCACTGTTGCCAGCAAACGGGGGCGCGCTCAGGCCTCCACCTGCGAATCCTGCCGCCTCTTCTCCGCCCCCAGAGACTCGGGCAACCACTTCTTGGCGGCGGGGCCGTGACGTCACTGTTGCCGGGCAAACGGGGGCGCGCTCAGGCCTCCACCTGCGAATCCGGCCGCCTCTTCTCCGCCCCCAGAGACTCGGGCAACCACTTCTCGGCGGCGGGGCCGTGACGTCACTGTTGCCGGGCAAAGCCGGGGCGCGCTCGGGCCGCCGGGGCGCGCTCGGGCCTCCGGAGCGCGCTCGGACCTCCGCCCGCGGATCCTGCCGCCTCTTCTCCGCCCCCAGAGGCTCCGGCAACCAATTCTCGGCGGCGGGGTCGTGACGTCACTGTTGCCGGGCAAACCGGGGCCGCGCTCAGGACTCCACCTGCGAACCCTGCCGCCGTGTGGGCGAACAGCGAAGGCGCCAGGGGAACGGAAAGGAGGCGAACTAGACCGGGGGAGAAAGATGGGGAAAGCAGTTAAATTCCTGCAGGATCCTACAGCTAAGGACCACCGGGTTACCTGGCTAATTTCCTGCTCGGCGTCGGCGTGACGGTCCAGCAAGGGGAAGAACGGAAAACCCGCTCGGTCCGTGGGGTCTGGCTGGGCAGCTCCGATGGAGAGGCGGTTCCTCTGTACTGAACTGAAGTCGGCGTCCCGGGCCTGCACCTGCCCAGTCCGCCCCACGAGGACCCACACGACGGCTCGAGGCCTCTTCCACAGAACAATGCATTTCTCCTGAGTGCCTGACTCACCTGATTCGTCACAGGAGGGACGCTTTCCTTTATAGAAGAGGAAAATATGGATGAATTTCAGAATAGTAACAGGGAAGACACAAAAATGGGGGAAATTTGGTAGATAAAATGTAAACCTTTGGCAAAACACTGTTGTCCGTATTCTTCTGCCCCGTGTGTGTCACTTGTGTAAACATACCAGTGTAGACAGAGGCCCCTGACTGAAGCACAACACACATGCTCATAGCTACAGGCTCGGTCACCTGCGCCGGGCGGATTCGGACCCGGGCTCCCCTTCCTCCCGCCCACCTGTGAAACACCTGGGTAAGTGCCTATGAGTCAGACCCTTCACCGTCTAGCACTCGGAGTCTCCGGGACTGTCCAGACCAACTGAAACACAAACGCTGTGGAAATAAGGAACTTTCAAATTCCTCCTGATATTTACACCACTAGGGGCGGTCCCAGAAGAATAAACCAGTGCCGGGGAGCATTAACACGGCGCAGAGCGCTCACCGTGTGGGGTCACAGCTCATGGGGAGTCGCACCCCTAGTTCTCAGCATCGCCCTCCACACGAGAACACAGCACACACCTGGGTGCAGGGCAGTTCATCAGTGCTTATCGAAATGACAAATACACATGCTCCTTGAACTAGCAACTCCCTCGTGTGGAAGGCCCCATGCCCCTCACGGGCCCTGGGCCAGGACGCTGGCGCTGCCCCATGCTCAGTCAGGAGGGGGAGCCAGGCACTGCCCTGTCTGGCTTCTCGTGCTCTGTGTCATCACCTTGAAATTCTTAGCCATCTTATCTTTCAATGTGTGTTTTGTAAGTGAAGTCCCAAGAGATCGCGCCGGGGCTTGGAGCCCAGGCTCAAGCTTGGTCTTGCTCTTCCTGCCTCCAGCATCTGCAGGACGGGTTTCCAGCTGCCTCCCACTCCCCGCAGGAGACACCGCCACCCTCTGTACTGTGTTTTCCCAGGAGGGGCCAGGGCAAAGGGGAAAGAAAGGGTCAGGCATGCACACCTGTCTAGACAAGCCTGGGGCAGGGCCTCAAGTATCTGTGTTCCTGGAGGAATGTGACATTAAACAGCAAAAACAAAAATGTGCCACCAAGACAGATCAAGAGGGAACTCACACAAGAAAGGAAAATCTCCTTTCTTGCTATTTGGACAAGGGGCCCCTCACATTACGCAGCTGGCCCTACTGGACAAATATTCACTCGCAAATTATATGTAAGAGCAAAAGATTGAAAATGGGGGCTTGATGCTCTGTGACGTGTGCCCTTAGGTGACACGTAACTAGAATGTAGCTCTTCCAGCCCAGGTCAGGGTCTCAGGGTCCTGGTATTGAGCCCCCATTGGGCAGGGGCAGGCTCCCTGCTCAGCCTGGGACCTGCTTCTCTGTCTCCCTCCACTCCTGTCCCCCCTTCTGCACTTTCTCTCTCTCTCTCTCTCTCTCTCTCTCTCAAATAAACAGATAATTTTTTTAAAGTATATAGTTGCAATGTAATTGGCATATAATTTACGTGAAGGCAAGAACCTATCTTGTCTTCCTGAAACTTTTACCATCAGAGCCTCATACAAAGGTTAACACATAAGATTTTCTATGAAATATTTATTAATTTAAATTAATTAAATACATTTTTATTTAAGCCAATAAAATAGACACTTAAAAAATTGAAACAACTTAAATGTTCTTGGGAACTAGTTAAGTAAGTTTGATACATTCGTGCAGTAAAACACTGTGTAGCTGTATAAAATAATGAGTATGTTCTTTAGGTACAAATATGCAAAGGTCTCTAAGATAAATCATTACCATTTGTGGGGAGCCTGGCTGGCTCAGTGGGTAGAGCTCATGACTCTTGATCTTGGGGTTGTGAGTTTGAGTCCCATGTTGGATGTAGGGCTTACTTTAAAAAAATTTATTGCCATTTATGTTTTATTTTATTTTATCATTTTTTAATGAGATCTCAGTGTTTATTTTATTTTAAAGATTTTATTTATTTGACAGAGAGAGACAGGAGAGAGGGAACACAAGCAGGGGGAGTGTGAGAGGGAGAAGCAGGTCCCCTGCCGAGCAGGGAGCCCGGACAGGGCTCGCAACCCTGAGACCATGACCTGAGCCAAAGGCAAACGCCTAACGACTGAGCCACCCTGGCGCCCCCCATTTATGTTTTCAAAACTGCAAGGTGAGAGGAGAGCTTTCTCCTGGAGTCTCGTCTAGAGGCACATATGTGGAAAGATTCAGAGAAGTAATTCAGCTCCAGATGGCTGGGAGGGAGGTTTTCAAGGGACATTATTATATACCTTTAGGATTTTGAAAGAAAAGCATACGAATAACCAAATAAACCAGAGTTAATTTTTGGAAGTGCAAGAGAGCGAAATCACGTGTTCCTGTGGAATGATGCCTTGTTAAGTGAACACAAGAGCAGCGTGCCTGTCGTCCTCTGTGTAAGACACGTGTTGTACGCAGTGTCTGGGAGAGCTTACACAGTACTCTCACTGCATAACCGCTGAGCGGGCTACGTCTTCCTGAGCGCTTCCTGTCCTGCACACGGATAACAGTCAGTAACACACACAGGCGCTGGGTGTGGTATGCCATTCTGCCTGCATGACCGTGTCCCCAGGCTGCAATCAAACATGGTGAGAGGTGCAGATAAAATGGAAATTATTGAGGAGAGAAATGCACCCCATAACAACCCAAGAATGCCTGTGAGACCACATATCACAAGCTGCACAAAGTCAGTTAAAGTAACACCTCAGCACTGAGGGCGATGCCCAGCTCTGATCAGCGCGGGGCAGCTTCACCCCATCCACTCGTCTGCCTCACCTCCACACCCAGCAAAAACCTGATGGTCCTACACCTGGATTCCTGTAAATGGCGACGCTACTGGATTCTTCTCCTGGTGCCCCCTCCTCTTGTTCACATCACCTTTGCACAGAGAGCACGCTATCCTCGGGACAGCTCCCCCAGCTCCAGGGTCCACCCCCTTTCTGGAGACCTGGGGCAGAGGAGGACCTGAAGGTGAGTGCGGTGAGGGGACCAGTGTAGCCAGACAAGTGCCAGTTTGCAGAAAGAAAACCTGGCCCAAATTCGAGCCCTGCCACTCCCTAGTGTTGTAACCTGGAGCACGTTCCTTAACTTTTGTGCTTTAGTTCCCTCATCTGTAAAATAAGAATGGTAATAATTTAACATTTGCTTTATTGTTGTAAGGATTAAATGAATTAATACAAGCAAATCCCTTAGGACAGCGGTACAGGGAAGCATTGGGTCAGGTGTTTCTTTGGTGTTTGTTACTTTGTTTTCAGAGACACTGCGAGTTCTCCAAAGTGGCTTTGATTAGCGAACTTTTTTTTTTACGATTTTATTTATTTATTCAACAAAGAGACAGAGAGCGCACACGCGGACGCAGCGGGAACACCAGGCAGAGGCAGAGGGAGAAGCAGACTCCCCGCTGAGCAGGGAGCCCGATGCAGGACTCAATCTCAGGACCCTGGGATCATGACCTGAGCTGAAGGCTTCACCAACTGAGCCCCCCAGGCGTCCTGATGGGCAAGCTCTCGACCCTCTGCTCTCCCAGCCCTGCACTTCACCTGAGGTCCCATCCAGCTTTGACACCTGGACCAGTGCTGGATGATTTCGAGCCCCACCCAGGGAAGTATCTTGAGCAGAACTCTCCCACCTGCCTGGGCATCATGGAGGAAGAGGATAGCAGGGTATTTCAGATTCCGGAAGGAAAGACTCCCCCTGGGGAGACAGCAGGCAAGCACAGAGCCTGCCCCTCCCAGCTGATTGACCCCTCCCGACCTTGACATTCACCTTCACAGTTCCAGAGCAGCGAGCCTGTGTGGGCCCAGCTCCAATCGCCTTGCGGGAAGGAGGAACAGGACACTCAACGGACCCATCTGTTCTCCAGGCCCTTGAACAGTGCTGCCCGATGTAAGTCCTGCTGATGGTGAAACGGTCTGTGTTTGTTCTGTCCTCTGTGTCAGCCGCCAGCTGCACGTGCTGCTGGGCATCTGAGACACGGCCGGTGAATCAAGGAACTGAACTTCAAATTTTATTTAAGTTTAATTTGAATGACCACTGTGGCGAGTGATTACTGTATTGGACAACATGGCTTTAAGCCGTCCGTCTTGACCCTTTTTTCTTCTTTGGTGAGACAGCCTTGCTTTAAGATTGGCAAGTATGTTTCTCAAATTTGGTGGTTGTTGTGAAAATGTTGGGGTTCGAGAGCAAACAGTCAAGAAAGAATTCTTGAGACGTCTTTGGAAAAAAGGTTGTTTATTAAAGCACGAGTGCAGGACCCGTGGGCAGAAGGAGCTGCGCTGGGGTCGCGAGGAGTGGCCCATATATACCCTCAAGTTGGGAATTGGGTAGGGAGGGCGTAAGTCTCTAAGGAATGCGGAAGCAGGGTTTCCAGGACCTTGAGGGGCTAGCTGTTGTTGGGAAAAGGTCATTTATTACCGTCTAATAACTCCTGAGTCCTGAGACCCTTCAGATGTATATTGGTGGGCCATATGCTTGGGGGGGTGATTGCCAACACGTATCTTGGGGGAGGGGTGTAGAGATAAAGGGAGTTTCCAAGGGAATTTTTGTATGTTAAAGGAGACTTACAGGATCCTGGAGGTCGCGATAATGTCAAGCTAAGGTTGCCTGTTGCCCTCAGTAAAGTTCTAACATAGAGGCAGCTGAGCTCCCAGAGGAAGGTCCCTCTGCCTGCCTCAAGGACTGTCAAGGGCTGTAGGTTGTAGGTAAGTCTGGTTTTTTTCCCGTGTCTTTGTTCTCCACATCAGTGATGCTGCTGGTCTTGCTCCTCAGGGACCCTCTGCGTCTGAGGACCAGGAGAAATCATGCCAAGGCTGGGAGATGCGCCCTGACGGCTGTGCTGCCCACCCACCACTGACCTCCGTGAACCTCCCTCCACCGTGTTGGCCTCTCTGAGCACAGGCAACACTCAGCTCAGGACTCTCCCAAATGTCTTCTCTGGGAACGAGAAGCCGACGACGCCCAAGCGATCCCGCACACATCAGAACATAAGGAAGAAGGGGCGGGCCGTGCGTGGGAGAGAGGGAAGTTAGAGGTCAGGGAGAACGCCTGCCTGCCTTTATCAAAAGCCCACAGTAATTCCTCCCTCTTGGCTGACAGCAGGAAGAGAGGGGTTGAAGGAACCTCACAGACCACAAGCAGCCTTTCCCGAGGCCCAGGGAGTGTCACCCCCAGAAGCCCCAGGGAGGCTGGGCTGTGGGGAGGGGCTGGGCGGCCAGTACCAGGCGGCCTCTGCTCCGAAGCTCTGAGGGGGTGGGGATGGCAAACCCTGGTCATCGCCTGGGTCAGTGGCCCTTTTGTGTAAGTGCCTGGCGGGGATGACTCGGCCGTTCCTGGGAGCACAGCTGCACAGAGCTGGGAGGAGGCCGCCCTCCCAGATCCTCCCCTCAGGCTTTGTCAGAGGTGGGGGACATGCACCCTGAGGGCCTCCGCTTGGCCTGACCCTGCTGCAGGGACGCTCTGTCCCCAGTCCTGGTAGAGATGGCCAGTTTTTTGAGCTCCTCTTTGCCCAGCTGCCTTCCCTCCCTCCTCCTCCTCCTCCAGCTGTCTTGCAGCTCTGCAGGTAAGATTTATCTTTATTTCTGCCTTGGGGAGGCCCTGACAACCGAAAAGTCAGTCTCCTTGGGTTCCCCTCCTTCAGTTCATCCTCAGGGTGTCTTGCAAGTTATCTGTCGGAAACACGGGTGTGCTGACGGGGCTCCTTCCTCCGAAACCTTCTGTGGCTCCCTACGCATGTCAAAGTAGGACCCGAGCTCCCTAATGTGACCTTCACGTTCTCCTTCAGCTCATTCTTACCCATCATCCCCGGGTGCTTTCTCACCAACCGGTGGAGACACCCTAATAGCAGCTCCTTGGGGCTGCTGCCAGGGTTTAATGGGGTGAGGTACAGAACGTGCTTGGTCGTGCCTGCCCCGATACATCCTGATAAATGCCGAACGGCCGGATCTCATCACGCGTGAGAGCTCTCTTCCACATGATCAAGCACCAACGAGTTTTTACAGAGGAGCCCGGCCTTCACGTTCTGGGGAGAAATAAAAAAAACGAAACAAACCAAAAACACAGATTCTCCGCCTCAGGGAACCCCCAGAGCGGAGCCCAGCCCCACTCCCCCTTGGGGAACCCTTGCAGGTGTCTTCCCTTCATGTAGCTCTGGCTGACAGACACACTCCATGCAGGGAGAAGTTTGGGAGCCTGGGCTGAAGGCACAGAGGAGAACAAGGAAGTGGAGCCAGCTCTGGGGTGGGACGTTTTGGGAACAGGGTGTGAACAAGGACAAAGCAAACCCACCAGGGGAACGTCGGGGAGCAGCTTGGTTAAGTTCAGACAGGGAGCCCCCACCCGAGAATTATACTGCAAGGTGCCAGAGCCCGTCCCGTGGTGGGAACTAAAGGCTGGGCTGGAGAGTCAGAGATGGATATGTCGGCAGGAGGGTGAGCAGCCCTGCTGAGTGACCACATGCTAGAACGTTCCTCCTGTCCAGGGCCCTCGAGACGCCTCAGTAACGAGGGATCTCTCCTCCCCGGTTCCAGAACTCCATGTAAAGATAGGTGTCTTCCTCCTTGGCTCTTAGGAAGCAGCCCTTCCCAGGACAGGCTTGTGTGGCGAGGTCCTGTGACTCTCGGTTTCTTTCCTTTGGTGTCTTGGACAGGACAGTTCAGAGTAATAGGACCAGGCCACCCCATCCGGGCGCTGGTGGGAGATGAAGCAGAGCTCCCGTGTCGCATCTACCCCGGGAAGAACGCCACGGGCATGGAGGTGGGCTGGTACCGGCCCCCCTTCTCCAGGGTGGTCCACCTCTACCGAAACGGCAAGGACCAAGACGCAGAGCAGGCGCCCGAATACCGGGGGCGGACGGAGCTGCTGAGGGACACCATGGGCGAGGGGAAGGTGACCCTCAGGATCCGGAACGTGAGGTTCTCGGATGAAGGCGGTTTCACCTGCTTCTTCCGGGACCATTCCTACCAGGAGGAGGCGGCGATGGAACTGAGAGTGGAGGGTGAGTATCTGCGGGGCAAGACCTCCCTCTGAGACTTCCATCAGTCTCTCCAGGGAGATGTGACCCTACAGCCCAAACATCCCGCTCCTGCGAATCGCAGCAGGACGCAGGAGTGTGTATGCGCACCCGGCCCGTGCGGGTGGAGAAGCGGGACCAAAGCCAGGGCCAGGAGTAGGGACACGACAGAATCCGTGCTGTTACCCAGACCCTGAAAGGCTGTTTGAGGGCCGTGCCCCTCCGCCTGGAGGCACTGCGTGCGGGGCTGCTGCATGTAGGGAACATGCAGGGGCTCCGTGCTCCTGGGTGCAGGTGCAGAGGCAGAGACACTGCGGTAAACTATGAAAGGACCCGTGAGACAGTTAGGTGACCGTGTTTCACTTTGGGGGAGGAGGGGGCGGGAGGGAGGACAGAGTGTGATCCAGCCAAAGGAGACGCTGGAATTATCCATACGATCGTATGTATGCATTCATATAAAAGAGCTGATACTATGCACATTTGTGAGTACATATACAGAAAAATTAAAGAAAAAATTTTAAAATAAAAACCAAAATACAAAAGCTGAGAAATAGTGGCAGCAAAACCCAAAATAACCAATTTCTGATGGTTTTTTGCCACTAGATGAGAATAACCTGAAAGCTAATTCCAGTGTCAAAGTGGACTTTTTTCCTTCCATGTCTGACTTTGGAATGTTTTCCTCTTTATTTGTTAGAAACAAAGGCGTGATTCCTAAGGAGTGAAATGACCAGATCCCACTACCGCAGAACCCTCACTGGGTGTGTCTGCGGTGCTTTATTAGACAACATCCCCACATTCCTGGCAGACATGGTCCAAGTAAATACACGAGCGGAGCAAATGTCCGAAAGAAAGGGACGCCACCTTCCAAATTCTGTCTTTGGTGTCTTCTGTGTGACGGGGATCTTGGCATCGATCTGTTGTCCGCTCACGGTCTGCTAGGATGCAGGGAGAGGTGGGGGCAGGGGGAGCCTGACTGTTCACTGCTATTGTCTGAAGAGCAACAATGTCTCAAGGTCCCCGCCCCCCTCCACACCCGCTCCTCAGACAATCCTCACTTCTGTGGGCTCGGCCAGAAGATGGCATTGTGTGCGCGGTAACAAAGCCCTGTTTCCGGAGGAGGGAGTCCGGGACGTGAGAATGGCTCTGTGTGCACACAGCTGGTTCTCCTGGGGGTTGTACCTGCAGGGACGAGGGACTGTGAGATCGCCAGTGTGCAGCTTTCCCGCCTAACTGCTCTGTGTTTTCCTCCCCCAGCACAACCCCTACCTCCAAAGACAGAAGGAGGAAGGGAGGAAGAAGGGAGGCAGGAAGGAAGAGAGAGAGAGAAAGAAAGAAAGGAGGGAGGGAGGGAAGGAAAGGAGGAAGGGAAGGAAAGAAAGAAACAAAGAAAGAGAGAGAGGAAGGAAGGAAGGAAGGAGAAAAGAAAGAAAGAAAGAAAGAAAGAAAGAAAGAAAGAAAGAAAGAAAAGGAAAGAGAAAGAAAGAAAGAAAGAAAGAAAGAAAGAAAAAGAAAGAAAGAAAGAAAGAAAGAAAGAAAGAAAGAAAGAAAGAAAAGGAAAGAGAAAGAAAGAAAGAAAGAAAGAAAGAAAGAAAGAAAGAAAGAAAGAAAGGAAGGAAGGAAGAAAGAAACTGCCTCAGGGGACAGGTTTTTTTGGGTTGATTTTCCACATTCCAACCCCCTTCCTCCCATCTCAGAGTCTGCATGCCTGAGAGTCTAAAAAAAAAGTGTTTTACAAGTAAACAAGGGACCGCCCGCCACGCCTGGGGAGCAGGAATCTGAGCCGAATCTAGGACTGAAATCGGTGACTGCATTACAGCCAATCATTACCTCCCTTCCTTCTCTAAAGAGTGTTTTCTCTTTCTTTCCAACTTTATTTTTTTCTTGCATTTTTGTGATTTTACTACTTGTTGTCTCTAATCCTTTCTTTAAATGCTTCATTATGAAACTTAAAAGCATCACAGCAGTAGGTGATTACAGTGAGCCTCCAGGGACCCACCACCCTTCTGCGACAATCCCCCAGGCGGACAGACAGACAGCCTGCTTCACCTGACCCGCTCGTCTCCACCCTCCCCCACTGAATCACTGGGGCAAACCCTAGCCCATATTACCATTCCATCGCGAAATGCACAAGAATGTGTCACTCGGGCTCCTGGCTGACTCAGTCCGTGGAGCACGTGACTCTTGATCTCAAGGTCATGAGTTCCAGCCCCACATTGGGGGTCGAGTTTACTTGGAAAACAAAAAAAGAATGTACCACTCAAATGTAAGAACTCTATTTAAAAATCATAACCACAATACTGTTACCTTTTAAAATTAACAAATATTCCTTAATATCCTCAATGCCTGCTCTGTGTTCAAATTCCCTTGTTTCAAGAACGTATTTTTACAACTGCTTAGTTTGAGTGAGATCTACACGAGAGCCACACGTTGGTGTGTGCCCTGTGGCTTCCCACCGTCGAGTTGGCTGATTTCACTCCCGTTCTGTTCACGCGCTGCCCCATACTTGTATTTCTTCTAAACAGAGAAGTACCATCAGAGCCAGGTTTACCTTATTTTCTCAGGCATTCATAGGTGATGCTATATACTCCTGCTTTCCGTCAGAAGGCCCCTACTGGCGCCTTCTTCTCTGTATCTCCGGTCCTAGTACTTTGCGAAGGTATAAAATGTGCGAAGGGTGGAAGCCTGCA
Organism: Ursus americanus; assembly: GCF_024610735.1. NCBI lineage: Eukaryota > Metazoa > Chordata > Mammalia > Carnivora > Ursidae > Ursus > Ursus americanus. The sequence goes on from NC_142158.1 coordinate 113,737, forward strand.
GCCGCTAAGTCACGTTGCTGCAGGGACTTCGGAGAAGAACCTGGAGTAGCACTGGCTCCACTTTCTCCCGGGAACAGAAGAGACAAGAGCCTTAATCTGCAGCTTGAAGGGTTTTGCTCCTCCCTAAGAAACCCTCCCCGACCAGTTGCTTGCTGTCTCTTAATCCCTACGCTTGATGGCCACGTCTTTAGCCCACGAAACGACGGAACAAGATGAGAAGCGCTGAGCCCGGCCGGGCACGCTGAGGCTCGACAGGCAGAGCTCTTGGGCGCTGAGGGCAGGATTCTAGAACGGCAGCTTCTGGGTGGGAGCCAGAGCTCCGGGTCACCCCCGGCAGTGGCTCCACTCCACATCCCCTCGGTCATCGAACCCCTCGGTCATCGAACCCTGTGTGTCCTACTGTCTCAGAAACTCCACAAGACGGGCTCTTCACTGGACTGGTGAAGTCGACGGACCCCTCTTCTCTCTTTTTAAGTAAACTCTGTGCCCAATGTGGGGCTCGAACTCACAACCCCGAGATGGGGAGTCGCGTGCTCTCCTGACTGAGCCAGCCAGGCACCTCCCCACCCCCCCGCTCTTTTTTTACCCCTTCTCAGACGTATGTTTTAAATGCATTAAATAAACATGTTTGTACCGAAACACAGCTATCAAAATGTTACAGTAACAAGATACGGAGTGGCCCTGATAAGTAGTGTAATTTCAAAATAGTGAAGAACAGAAGCGATATCTTGAGGTTTCTGCGACAACTCTAATGTGACTGAAAATACTGGTGGTTTTCACGATGACAAAGTCACAGGTTCTGTTCACGGTACTGTGGTGTCAGCTTGCCTACAGACACGCTCACGGAAAGAAGCGCTAAATCCCAGTTCAAAGATTGCTGAAAATAACTCTGTATGGTCTTCTATCTGGCTCCTGAGAGCCTGACTTCCTAACCCCCATCCCGTCCTAGTTCAGGCCGTGTTCTAGTCTCACCATGACTGCGGCCTCTTCCCTGGCCTCCCTCCTCCAGGCGGGCGGTCATGGGTCAGTCGTGTCATCCTCCCCGTGAGACTCTTCCCCGAGCCCCGTGAGGACCACATCTGAGTGTCTCCGCTGGTTCCCAAATCTCTGGCCTTGACAGTCGCCAGCCCGTCCCGGAAACAAGCCCACTCTCCCTCCAAGCTGCGTCCTCTTGTTCGAGCCCTGGAGCCCTGGAGCCCGGCGCGGTGCAGGCCCTGGGGCTGCAGCGCTGCTCTGCCTTCCAGATCCCTTCTACTGGATCAACCCCAGCGTGCTGGTTCTCATCGCGGTCCTCCCCGTGGTGCTCCTGCAGACCGCCGTGGGCCTTCTCTATCTCTGCCTGCAGCACAGACTGAGAGGTACGGGCCGGAGGGTGGGCTGCCGCGGGCCCGTCCCCGAAACACGAAACACGGGGCCTCTTGGAGCTTGCTGGCCTGATGGTCAGTTTTGAGTGACTTCTGGGTTCAAAACTGCAGAACGACAAGTTCTCCATCGTTTCTGTAACGGGTCCCTGCATTTCCCTGTGCGGTAGGGCTGACACACAACGGCCCGTGTTACAGAGGAGGCCCCAGAGGCCGGGGGGGTGGTTCGGGAGTTACGTGAGGACACACCCTGCAGTGGCAGGGCCGGCCTGGCCCCCTCGGTCTCTGGACCACCCCTGGCAGCTTCCTGCCACTGGGGAGGGGGCCTCTGAGTCGGACAGGTCGATGCCTCCTGGAGGTTTGAATACGGTCCCTGCGCAAACGTCCCCTCACATCAGCAGTGTTCAGAACTTGCTTCCTCCTCCTTTTCCACTCAACACGGAGGACTCAGCCTCAGCCGTCCGTGAAGCCCCTCTTCTGTGCCCAGAGCGTCCATCCGGAACCTTCTCCCCGAGCTGTTCTCAGAGCCCAGGCTCGCAGGCCCTGGGATTCTTCTCCCCCTCCCGGTCCTGAGAGAATAAAGCCCGAGGGAGGGCTTGGGGTGTGCGAGAGGGCGAATGGGGGGTCTTCTCTCTCCCCTTGAATTCATCCCGGGTACTTGGGGCCCTACGCCCCCCACGTGGAAAAGGCTGTCCGTTCCCATGGCTGTGCAGAAGGGACGTGTGACGGTGGGGGGCCGCCTGGACGCTGGTGGACCTCAGCCTCGTGAGGGGGTGGGGGGGCACTCCCTCCCTCCACCTGGGAGGGGACATTGTCATGCAGAATCTACTTGGGAGCCCGTCTCCTCCCTCATTTGGAAGTTAGTGGCTTTAGATTTACAAAGGGACAGCCCCGCGGGGGAGGGGGGCAAAGTGAACGGAGACCTGCCGGGCGGAGGCCAAGAGCCGCCTCGGGGGAGGTGAGGACACCTGAGGCTGGTTTGGGGCCTTGCCGTCCCCCCAGGCTCTCTCTCTGGATTCCAGTGTTTGCCGCTGACCGCAGCCACGGAGAGAGCTCCAAACCTGGGCTCTCGCATCCATTCCCCTGCGGACACTGCTGGACCTCAGAGAAACCGCCGGCACAAGGGTCCAGGGCGCCGGGTGAGGAAGGGGCCCATCTCATGCCAGAGCTCCAACTAAAAATGTTGCCTTTTTCTATTTCAGGAAAACTTCGAGCAGAGATAGGTGAGTTTTCGTCGTCCTCCCTCCATGATCCCTCTGTCCTCTGGCATCACTGACATGGTCACTTTCTCTGACCGTCTCTGCCTCTGTCCCCACACCCTGTGCTTCCTTCAGACAGACACACGCTCATAGTTCAGACCCCGCCAGCCAGCCAGGAGTCGTAGCGAGACGGGGGAGAGAGTCCAGCAGGTCCCCTTCCCCCGCGGGTATCACAACTAGTAGCAGTTTAAGTGATCCTCTCACAGAGGCTCTGAGGGGAAGGGCTCCCCTCCCAGAGCCCCACTGAGCCCCTTCCTGTGCGTTCCCTTTCAGAGAACCTGCACCGGACGTTCGGTAAGTGCCAGGACCGGTCCTCCCCGGTCAGCGTGGTGTGTCGGTGGGACCCAGTCACGCACCGCTGGGCTCCTGCCTCTTCCCTTCCCGCCTCCTGTTTCTCTTAAGTCACGGGTGAGATGCTAGCGGGTACCCGTGAGGCTTCTCCGTGCAGGCCCTGCACCAGCAGCTCCGCGGTAACTCGAGCTGTAGGAAGCGCCACGGTTCTCTCTGCAGACGTGCAGCGGGAGGTAACAGACCCTCCCAGTGCGCTCACTGTCTAGTTGGGGACGCGATATGAACTCACTGCAGAACTAAGTACTTACTATCACCGATGGAACCCACGTGGTAGAAGGGAGTTTCAGGCAAGAACAAGAGACTCTACAGGGCTGATTAGGGAAGGCTTCCTGGAGGAAGAGACACCAAGCCGGTTTAGTGTTGGCTCTTCAAGACTCCAGTCCCCGTCCTTTTTGTTCACTGCTGATTCCCCAGAGCCTAAGGACAATGCCAGCAAAGGAAGGGCACCCACATCCTGGTTGGATGGATGTTGCAGAAATTTCTAAGATGCCTTCGGGCCCCTGCTCTGAGCAGCCTCCCTGAACCGGGAGCACTCCATCCTAGCGTTTAGGACGTCGCGTCAGCGTGCCAACCATGCACAGTCTCTGCGACCCAAAAAGGGAGCATGTGAGCGGTTTTGTAGGATTAGAGTAGCAAAGGCCTTACCCCTTTCTGTACCATGAATCTCCTCGGCATTCTGGTGAAGCCTAATGGGCCCTTTTCCAGAATAATGTTTTTAAACAGTCACAGAAAACATATGATTGCAAAGAAAACCACTGAATTGAAATACAGGTATCAAAATAGAACCCTATGTGTAATGTAGCACAAATGTTTCTTTAAGTAACAAAAACGCACCAAGTAACAGTGTGGCGCAAGGGCAGTAACTGTCGAACTATGGCAAACATTTCGAGGTTCCAGCAGCCCCAGTGGGAACGAAATGAGTGGTTTCCGTTGGGGATAAAGTCACAGGCACTGCTGACGACTGCTGTGTGGCCTCCATTTTTAATGGACGAAATGCCAGATTCGGTTCAAGGCTGGTGAAAATAAGGGTGCAGAGCTTTTCTCACCTGGGTTCACAGCTGCACAGGCCGTGGGGTCGCGAGAGGGTGGGTGGGGCCAGGGGCGCACGCTAACCCTGTGTTCTGTGGCGGCGGCTCAGACCCCCACTTCCTGAGGGTCCCCTGCTGGAAGGTCGCCCTGTTTGTGCTGGTGCCCGTGCTCGGACCCCTGCTCGCCCTGGTCATCTGCTACAACTGGCTGCACCGGAGACTCGCAGGTGCCGTGGGGGCGGCACGCGGGGCCTCGCAGCGGTGGGGGGACCCAGACCGCCTGCCTCCTCCCCAGGGCCAACTCCAGGGTCCTCTGCGGATCCCGGAGGAGAGCCAGTGCTGAGCTCCGTGGGGCCGCTCCGTGGCAGGGGAAGACGGGGCGTGTGGGGAGGGGGCCGGTCGTCTTCCACCAGTCACGTCCTCCTTCTTTTTTTCCAGGGCAGTTTCTTGAAGAGCTGAGTAAGTTTTCTTCTCCCTTTATAAGCTGAGATCAAAATGCCAGGCAGGCAGGCAGAGGAAGGGGGGCTGGGGAGGGACCAGAAGCTGGGGGGGGGGGCCGGGCCCGGGGGCCGGGACAGGAGAGCCTGGCTCAGGGAGGCCAGGGCCCTCCCACGTGCTCTGCGGGCGTTTCTGTCCCTCGGCAGCTGCCCTGGGCCTCGCCTCCACCACCGCTGGGGCAGGCGCAGAGGCAGGGGGACCCCCGGGGGCTTCTCCTCTCGTGGATTAAGGCTTGGTACTGACAGGTTTTTCGGGTTATTTTCTCCTCTTTCTAGGAAACCCCTTCTGAGTGACGCTGCATCTTGGTAAGGGTGCCGGACAGCCTGGCCGGTCCCAGCACCGGCCCCCAGGTGTGGCATCCTCCGAGCTGTACCCACACTGGCCGCCTCGCCCCAGAGACAGCCCATCTCCATTTCCAGGAATGCTCTGAATTCCAGACGGGCCTGAGTCCTCTTCCATCATCTACCTTTCCTCGTCCCCGTTTCCCTACCCACATTTGTCCTCCCCCCTCGTCCTCCATCTGGAAGCTGTCTCTGGCCGCGGCCAGCCGGGCGTTCCTCTCTCTGACCGAGGACACCTGTGCTGGACGGTGACAGCGGCAGGACTGAGACCTGCAGCCTCCCTCTTGCAAATCACAGCACGCCAACGTGGCCAACGGTGGTTGTTTCTCCCATGATGTCGGTCCTGGGGGGCAGAGCGAAGGGAAGGAGGAGTGCGAACCCCTGGAGCTGCGTGAGCGGCAGGCCAGGACACGGGCTGGAGCGCCATCGGGCCCCCGGCCTTCGGAGCAGCGAGGGGAGCGAGGGCAGTGTCGAACACTGGCCTCGACTTCCACGTCTTGAGTGGACGGGTCCCCCCTTACCCCTGTCACGGCAGCCACTGTTTTCTCCAACAATTACTACTTGATGGTCTGTCAGACACAAACAAAGCAGGTGCTAATAATAATAATACAACTCTCCGTGCGCCACTGCTCAGCCGGTCCTTTCGGCATGTCCCTCCTCGCCCCTACCCTCTCTTCTGCCCGAGCCGCTGACCCTGCAGGCCCGTGCCGAGGAAAAGCAAGCACAAAGGACGACCTCAGTCAGAAAGGCCGTTTCTTTAGTTTATGTACCGCGCCCCTCGAAGCCTCATTTGCTCTCGCCCCTCCGGTGCCTTCTCCCCGCCCTCTCCTGGGGCTTGGATGCCCGGGGCAGACCCATCTCCTTCCCTGACAAAGGGGGGGCATCACGAAAGAAGCTGAACCATTGGCCCAGGATGGCCCAGCACGTCTGAAGGTTGCCCAGACACGGGTCCTTGCTCTTGGGGCCCCCCCAGTGACCCATGAGGCCATCCTTGTCCCCGAAGCAGACATCGCACACGGGGCAACGGTAGACCTTCTGCCTCCAGTGTGTCTGCTGGTGTCTGACCAGCTCCGACCGTGAGCTGAAGTACTTGCCACAGCGGAAGCAGCCGCTGGGCTGCTCCGAGAGGTGGGCCTTCAGGTGGCTGGACAGATGGGCCTTCCTGCCAAATGTCAGAGGGCAGTGAGGGCAGGAGAAGACCTTGAGTCTCGAGGGCTTTGCTGAGGGACGGCTGGGCCTGGTGTCCAGGCAAGGGGTTCTCGTGCTGGGTGTCTGCGTGAGGGTCCCAGGCCCCGGGGCCGTTCCCGCTGCTGCCCAGGGTCTCCCAGTGACCTGCTTGCCGTTACCAGGTGGCTCTGTCTCGGCCACGGGACCCTCGGTTCCAGTCGTGGGTTCTCGGGTCCTGGCCACTGGGGCGTGGGTCTCCTGGCTGGACCCCTGGGTCTGGTCAGCGCGCTCCTGAGATCCAGCTCTGGGGCCTGGAAGCCTCCCCAGGCGCTTCTGGTCTCGGGCCACCAGGCTCTGGTTTTGGTGTGTCTTCTGGTGGCGTTTGAGCTCGGACCGGTCCCTAAAGCCCTTCCCACAGCAGGGGCAGGAGTGGGGCCGGTAACCCAGGTGCACACGGCGGTGCCGACTCAGCCCCGACGCGTCACGGTAGGTCTTGTCGCAGAGTGGGCAGCAGAAGGGCCTCTCTCCGAGGTGCACGCGCTGGTGGAAGCTGAGGTCCCTGGGGTTTCGGAAGCACCTGCCACACTGGCCGCAGCTGTCCGTCGTGTGGGGACCGTGAACAGACTGGTGACTGTGCAGGCCGGAGCGCTTGCTGAAGGTCCGGCCACAGGGCTGGCACAGGAAGGGCGGCCTGGCCGGGGAGGCAGGCTGCGCGGGGGCCCTGTGCGTGGACCCCGCTGCCGCGGAGGCTGGGCCCACCCCTCTGCAGGCAAGGGACGCCCTGTCGTCGGGCAGCCTCCAAGTCTCCTCCCGAAGCGTTTTCCTCCTGCCGCCTGCGGTGGGGGCGGGGGGACAGGACGCCCCGTGAGAGCCCAGCACCAGCTCCCCTTCAGCCCGCACCCCCCCACACGCTCTCACTCGCGCTCTCACTCGCGGACCTCACAGGCTGCAGGCAGAACGGACCTCTGGGTTTCCAAATGAAAAGAGAATCAACATTCGAAGCGGAATCCTTCAGCCAGAGCGGAGGTCAGAACTCTAGCCTAGATCCACACTTCTCACAATCCATTTCCTCTCGTTTTCAGTATCTCACGCTCCCACGACACCCGCAGTGACCTCCGAGGTGGTGCAAACGGGGTCACCGAAGGGAAAGGCGGTGCCGCTCATCACCCAGCTAGCATGGGAAGTTCACACCAGGGCCCGTGGTCAGCTCGGCCCGGAACCTCTCCTTCCCCCTCTACCTCAGGAACAGGTCTCCACTTGGGCTCAGCACAAGCTCACGCCCCTTCCTCTCCTGTTCCCTTGGAAGGGACGTAAGCAACCTGCATGAACTCCAACCCCCGGAAAACCGCACATATTTGCTTGTCCTCAATAGTTCAGATAGTCCTCTGGGGCCGAGGGACACGAGCACATGGTCTCAAGCCCTCTCGCGGCTCCACGTGGGGCCCGGTGAGAAGGACGCAGGCTGGGAGAGGATGTGCTCGGCCCTGGTGCTGGGAGGCAGCCCTCCACCCTCCCGGGGCATGGCCGGGGCCCTCACCGCCCCCCTCCTTTGCCATGCTTACCTGAAGGGAGGCCTTCTCCATTTGGGGGTCGGAGCTGGAGCCCTGCTCTCCACTGCTTTTCTTCTTGTTCAAGCTTGATGATCAGATCTGGGTTAGACAGAAAGATTCTAACTGGGGGTGGGAAGGAAAGAGTGAGCCGAGGTCCCAGGCTTGGCCCCATCCCACTCAGTGGGGACAACAGGCTATCTTCTCCCATTTCCTTGGTTTAAGAACTGGGACACTTAGGTGCAGGGAGGAGACCTCCTAACGAAGTTCCTGGCACCTAACAGGAGCTATTCAGTAAGTACAGGTACGTTTCAAATGATCATGATGTTCCAGGGATTATCTTTGCCTCAGTGCAGGCTTTCATTTCTCGTCCTTTCACCCCGAGCTTAGGGACCTAGATCTTTCACACCTGGAAGGCCTAGAAGGTGCAGGGTCAGTAAAGTGAGCTGTGAGCTTATCTACCTGCTCAGGGAAGCCAGGTGTCCCAGGGTCCTAGGCAGGGGGCTGCCCTGAGGGTCCTGGGCGGGGTCCTGGGCAGGGGCTGCACTGAGGGTCCTGGGCGGGGTCCTGGGCAGGGGGCTGCACTGAGGGTCCTGGGCGGGGTCCTGGGCAGGGGCTGCACTGAGGGTCCTGGGCAGGGGGCTGTCCTGAGGGTCCTGGGCAGGGGGCTGCGCTGAGGGTCCTGGGTGGGGTCCTGGGCAGGGGCTGTGCTGAGTTTCCTGGGCAGGGCCTGCGCTGAGGGTCCTGGGAAGGGGCTGCACTGAGGGTCCTGGGCGGGGTCCTGGGCAGGGGGCTGCGCTGAGGGTCCTGGCAGGCAGCGTGCTGAGGGAACCCCGGCCTCTTACCCACAGACATCAGGTTTCTGAAGGTCTCGGACATGACGTCCTGGTACAGGACCCTCTGACCGGCGTCTAGGCACACCCACTCTTCCTGCGTGAAATTCACGGCCACATCGTCAAAGGTGACTGGCTTCTGGAAGAGCAGGAGAGACTCAGGGAGTCGTCCAAGCTCTCGTTAGAAAACCGAGAGAAAAAGAAAACCATGGAAGGAGGGGAGAAATAGGGAAGGACAGGCACAAAGCCACCACGTTCATCTACAGAAAGGAAAGGGAGGAAGACAGGAGGGTGGGCGGGGGCGGTATGCACTGAATATAGGTAAGGTGGGACCAGTCCAGGAAGCTGCAGGGCGGGGTGGAGGCGGGCGCTGAGAAAGGCGGGCATGAGCTGCCAGGTGTTCAGCTGGGAGCCGGCTGCAACCCCGCCTGACCTTGGACTTGGACGGGGACGCACAAAAGAGCTCGGGAGCCTGGGAGCTGTCCCCCCCGCCCTCTGCTCACTTCCAGCCAGGTCTCCCACCAGCTCTCTCTCCTCGCGGCTTCCCGCCGGGCCTCCTCATCCAACCGCGGGAGCAGCTTCTCGTCCGCCGCCCTGTCTGCCCGCAGCTCTGCCCACTCCTGGCCTGGCCCCCGGGGCCGACCGGACCCCTTCCTGGGGCTCTGTGTGTCCTGGTCACTGTGCGGGTGGAGAGGGTGTGCACTGGCCTCGGTCGGGGTTGGCATGGCTTCCGGGACAACGGAACTTGCTCCTCCTGGTTTGGGTCTGTGGTCCAAACTGTCCTCTCGCACAGCCGAGCACACCTCTGCTCCTCGAAGCCCAGGCCGCAGGGCTCAGGGACGGGTCCCCGGGGCGACGAAGACACCTGGAGAGCCCCACCTCCTCTGCAGACCGCCTCTCACGTCACTTGAGGTGCACTCCCTTGAACAAAGACATAAAAACCCGCTGACTTTCCTCTTGCAGTTTCTCTGGACTGGGGGTGTGCTGAAAATAGCCAGAAAAGGGGGGTCTGATGATGGAGTTAATGAGACTGCTGAGAGGTGCCAAGTGCGGCCGGGTCCCTCCGTCCCCCTCCCTCTCCATCAGGACTGTTCACAGTGGTCGTGGGAGATGTCCCTGCAGCCAGAGGACCCAGGAGGCTGTCCTGCTCCCCGGGGGGCCCCCAACGGCCCGTGCGGGGGCGCTGGGAGGAGGCCCCTGCAACTGCCCCAGCACTTTCTACACCCACATCCTGCAGAGGGGGAGGGGGCAGCGGTCCTGGCGCTGGCGACCCGCCCTTCCAGAACGTAAATCCCCTGAGGGAGCGTGTCGCCATCTTCCCATCCTGAGAGCAGCCAATCTCTGGGACCCAAAACCACCGTCAGCGGCTTCCCACAGCAACTCCTAGAAAAACCAAAAGCCCCGCCACACCTGCCAGGCTTTGTGGGACCGGCTGGCACCCCGGGCCCCAGCTGCTTGAGTCTTGGGCCCTCCAGCCAGGCTCTCGCCCTTGGTTCCCTGCTCGGTCCCAGCAGGACACCCTTTCCAGCCCAGCCCAGCCCTGAGATCAGAACCTTTTGTCCCTTGGGGTGAAGCCTCCCGCAGGCAGGAAGGAGACAGAACGGCTCACCATTGCGGTGGCCCACTGGAGGGGCTGAGGTGCTCCCATCGGCCGGCCACACCGAGGAGCCCCCGAGGCCCATCCACCCTGAAACTTCCCTTCTGGAATCCCAGCTTTCTCAACACCAGCCAGGGGCCCCCATTGTGGCCGGAGAGGTTGGTGCACCAGGCCACACCCCTGACAGCCAGGTTTCCCCAGGGCCCCGCGGTGGGAGCCTCTCCACGATGACGGGTGCAATGCCCGCTTGCCTGCGTCAGGCCTGAGGAGTGCGGGACGAACACCCGCGTTTGCCTCCATCCCCCCAGCTCAACACCCAGCTGCCCCACTCACCCGCAGTGCTCCAAGGACAGGGACTGTCTGGGGGGCCCAGTGCCGGGCCGCCCCGCTCTCTCAGCCAGGTTCCACGAGCCCACCGCGTTCCCTGCCCCGGGGCCCAGCTGAGACTGTGGACCCACCAAGGTCAAGAGTTCGCCGTCTGAGAAGCCCGAGAGGAAGAGAGCCCCGCCCCCTCCCCAGCCCACCCTCCTACCCGCAGCAACCCTGGTCCCACCTAGCGCCAGGACCTTGCCTTAGTCCCGGTCCTAATTTGCTCTTGAAAAAAGAGGGTTATCTCTGATTAAAACCTCCCACCACCACCATCTAGAGGGGAAACGAGCCCCACGGGCCCCCAGGAGAGAGGCGGAGGCATACGGCATCTTAGAGAAACACACCTTGACCGAAATGCTGGAGGTCGGGGAGCGCGGGGAGGACCCGGGCGGGTGGAGAGCTGCTTCCGCAGCCACTAACCCTCACCCAATTCAGCCTGGCTCGGTGACATGTATGTAACAGTGCAACGGATACCAGATTTATTGTTTTCCACTTAATTAGCACTTCATGTGGGAAACAAAGGCAAAATAAAAAAATTAAATTTCCTTACTTCCTACAGCCCATTGACAAGGCCATGAAATAGGCAAGGGGTGGGAGCTTGGTCTGGGAGCTCAGCTGCCTGGATGCTGACGCTTTGCTGAGGGCAAAAGGCAACCTCAGACCGACCCTGGACCCTGTGAGTCTCCTTTAACATATAGAATTTCCTTTGGAAATTCCTTTATCTCTACCCCCAAGATACATGCTAGCAATCATCCCCCAAGCATATGACCCACCCATCCACCTCTGAGGGGTCTCAGGACTGAGTTCTTACTAAGCAGTAATAAACGACCTTTCCTAACAACAGCTGCCCCCTCAGGGTCCTGGGAGGCTTGTGCTGTCCCTGCCCCTCCCAGCTTGAAGGCATATAATGGGCCACTCCTCGTGACCCCGTGCAGCTCTTTCTGCCCATGGGTCCTGTCCCCGAGCTTCAGTAAAGCCACTTGGTTTGCACTAGACGTCCCAAGAATTCTCTCCTGGCCCTCGGTTCCGAACCCCGACATCCCCACGTCAGCACACACCACATTCCACTCGGTGCCGCGACCATCCTTTAGGCTTCATGTCGGCCTGGGGTTTTACCATTTACAAAGTACGTTTGCAAACATGGCCCAGGTGAGTGTCCACAAACACCCCCTGCGGTAAGACGTGCTGCTCCGTCCCTGCGGGTAGGACACCATCCCTCCAATGCTGAGCCTTCCCAACGCAGGTCTGCAATCTCTCAACAACCAAGGCGTCATTTTGGAAGATGTCTTTGAGGATTTAGTGGAAGCCATGTTTACAAAAGTTTGTTTGTTTATTTTAGATTTTATTTATTTATTTGACAGAGAGAGAGACCATGAGCAGGGGGAGCGGCGGGCTGAGGCAGAGGGAGAAGCAGGCTCTCCGCCAAGGAGGGAGCCCGACACGGGACTCGATCCCTGGACCCTGGGGCCACGACCTGAGCCGGAGGCAGGCGCCCCTGGGTGCCCTCCTCTTGAAACGCAGCTTCAGCTTGTTTCGGGCTCTGCGGGAGCCACAGGCCGGCCCGGGGAAGGTTTCTGACGCTGCGGCTTCCTCGGCGCCTTGGAGTGCAGGCCGCCTTGCACGCCACTGCTTCGAGCGGGAGGATCTGAGAGCCCTGCTCGGCTGTGGAGACGGCACACCGCAGGGCGCGAGGCCGGCCAGACACCTCGGTTCGCGCGGGGAGTGGCAGATGCGCTGGTGGGGCCGGCCTGGTCCCGCACGCTGCCGTCGAGGCTCCGCAGGGCTCGGAGCGCAGGTCCTGTCGCTGCGTTCGGCTAAGCTATGGCTCAGGCCCAGGCCGACATTCAGTCCCCGCGCCAGTCACTCAGAACCAAAAATGGAGGCTGCCACCTTACCCGCGGGGCAGATGCGAGGCCAGGTTCGTGGCTCTCTCCAACACACCCCTCCGTCCGCCTGCCTCTCGCTTTCCTGACTCGGGCCGTCCGGTGGCCTAGCTAGTTGGTCAGGCACTTGGAAGACTAGACTGGATGGACATGTCTCTTTGGAGTGGCCAACTGTGGAAATAAACCCCCTGCTGATCTCGCCGTCTGTCCGTCAGGTGCATGCCCATGGGAGGAGCCTGTTCTCTGTGAGCCAGACTGGATGAGGGACGCGCTGGGTGCCCGTCACCCCCACCGCTGCCCGCGTCCATCATCGTCCCGGGCCTGGCGGGCATTCACCGTCAGAGACAGGGCACACGAGAAAGGATGCCATCTCCGACTTGGACTGTGACCTGCTTGTCCTACAGGGAGGGAGGCCACACAGCGAGGGACATTGTCCACACCCGCTCTGGGCACAGGGACTTCACCGGACCCCGTAGTGCTGGCACTTCTCTAGGGTTCGGTGTTGCTATTCCAGTCCTGTCGGCCTGCCCTCGGCCATACTGTGTGGCCCTCGAAACAAAGCCCTGCCGCGCTTCGGGCTTTCCAGACCGCTCCAGTCTGACGATGGTATGCCTTTTACTGCAAAGCCTCTTGACGATGGGTTGGTAGCCAAGGTACCTGGTGGATCTTTCATGCTTCCTACCACCATTCACAGGCTGAAGAGCCTTCTCTCAGGTCCACTAAAAAGGATTTTTTAAGTCTGTTTCCCTCACCTCCTCCTGGCCCGCACACCTCCCTAAGGCGGCTTGGCCACCCCACGCTGCTGTCCCCCCAGAAGTATCATCTCCTCTTGGCCACTTCTACTGATCTGGATTGGAGGTTATAGAGACCTGTTCTGGAAATTCCTGGACATGGTGTTTCTCTCTTTTCCCTAAGACCCTAATAGCACTCCCAGGCTAGCCGGGCTGGTACGTCCTGTTGGCAGCAATCCAGCCAAAATGGGGGGGCCGGTGCCAAACCAAATTCTGGCCCAGCTACTCGGAGTCTCCGATTTACGTGGTCCTGGGTCATAAGGAGAATGACCACTTGATTGCGTACACGGCTCACGAAGTCCCAGGCCCACGCAGACCAAAGGGGAGTACACGATGGGTTTCTGTATGTTCTGTGAAAATATTCTTCCTCCTCCTGTTGAACCAGGCGGGGGTTCTGGTCGGGTCACTGGACACACAGGCCAACCACTGGCTACACTGGTGTCAGTCACCGGGCCTGGAAGAACAGGTGCTACCATCGGCGGGGACTCGCTGGGGACAGCTCTCTACCAGGACGAGGGTGGGAACTGGCTTACCGGAAACAGACCTTGGGCAAGCAGAGCAGGCCGACCGCCACGTTACAGAGCACAGCTCTGCATCTGTAAAAGACCTATGCCAACCAAAGATATCTGGGGATGTCACATGCACATCCCAGAAAGTTTGAGAAATCCATTGGCTAAATTTCCTATTCCTCTCAACAAAATTTTATGTCAATATGGTAGACTTTGGATAGTTCATTCTCTACTCAGTCAGGATATATTGATTACCCTGGAATCAAGATGTATTGATGAGTCAATGAAAAAATTAATTGTATTTGATGCATGGCAGACACTTCATATGTTTTATTTTCTCCCTCTACACAACTATCCTTCTGCTCGCTGCCATGAGGTCACCAACAAAAATATGACTTATGAGAGACGAGGTGCAGTTGACTCAGTATCTGAATTGACAGGAGGTAACAGGTGAGTTTTAGAAAGCCTTTGCTGTCAGGCGTTGCCAACCCTGTTCGCCCTTATTCTAATTTGTGCCACTAACCCAGTGGAAGGCTCTATAATTAGATGTGAAACAACACCAGTCTTGCAAACCGTACTTCCCGAGGCCCCATTTCCAAGCAACTTTCATGGTTAAAGATACTGTCAGACATGCTTTCATGAGATCAAAGTCTTATTTCACGTACTGACTCAGTATGAGGGTCACGGTAATTGTCTGCTCTGCCTCCTGCCCCCAAATCTGTTTCTGTTTTGGGCTTTCTTAATTCTCAACTGGTGGTTGCCCATCCCTAGTGAAACCCAAGTCAGCACGTCAGTTTTGTTTTGTTTTGTTTTTTAAGATTTCATTTATTTATTTATTTATTTATTTATTTATTTATTTATTTATTTATTTATTCGACAGGACAGAGACAGCCAGCGAGAGAGGGAACACAGGCAGGGGGAGTGGGAGAGGAAGACGCAGGCTCCCAGCGGAGGAGCCTGATGTGGGGCTCGATCCCAGAACGCCGGGATCACGCCCTGAGCCAGAGGCAGACGCTTAACGCCCGCGCCCCCCAGGCGCCCGTTTTGTCACCCTTTCTACTCCTGGGCTGGTCTTTCATGCTGAGTATTCGCTTATCTTGTACCTGAGGTCCCCGGCTCCAGGTCCTTGAATGGGCTCCATTGGTTCCCTACCTGCCACCTCCCAGGACTCTTGATGTCTTTGCCCTCCTGTTTTCTAAGGTCTGGATTCCTCCCCTCCAGCTGCGATGTCTCATTCATGCTGCCTTTGCTGCCAAAAGCCTGTGAGGTTATGCCTGCTGTAGGCGCCCTCTCCTTTCTCCCTTCTACCCTTAACTGTGCATCGGATTCAGCTGCATGGAGCTCTTTGAGGACGCAGCGAAAGGGGGTTTGGTGGATTGATGGGCACTGGGGCCAGAAGGCAGGCAGTTTCTACAGCCTTCCTAGGAGATCTGGCTTGGAGGGCAAAGGAATAGCATGGTAGCTTGTTTAGATATTTATAGTTTAGTAGGAATGACCCAGTTGAAAAGGAGCCATTGGGGATGGAGGAGAGAGAAAGAGTAGCTGTTGGCATAAGGTTCTGAGAAGGTGGAGAGGATGCTGCCAGGTGTCTTGAGAAGAAGGCATGGGGGTGACCCTGTCTGGAAGGCACCAGAGAAAGTTCTGGAAAAGTGATACATAAAATCATGAATTTTATTGAAGGGTATTAAAAAACAAACAAGTAAACAAAGATATGTCAGTACCTCGACTGAACTACAAGAATGAAGACAGACTACGTGCACGGACAGGATGTGAGAAGGTCCAGTGGCACATGACCAGCTGTTCTTGTACTTTGGGGCCAGGCTCTCCCGGACACAGCTCTGCTTCCAGCAGGTAACAAATGTCCTTCTCTCTTTCAACAAACACTCAAACAGACCCTACAGAACAGGCTCGTGGGCACACAAACACAGTGCAACGAAAACCTCACAAGCTTCCTTCAGCTCAGGTCATGATCCCAGGGTCCTGGGATCGAGTCCCGCGTGGGTCTCCTTGCTCGGCGGGAAGCCTGCTTCTCCCTCTGCCTGCAGCTCCCCATGCTTATGCGCTTTCTCTCTCCCTAACATATAAATAAAATCTTTAAAAAAAAAAAGTTTACAGGGGCGCCTGGGTGGCACAGCGGTTAAGCGTCTGCCTTCAGCTCAGGGCGTGATCCCAGTGTTATGGGATCGAGCCCCACATCAGGCTCCTCCGTTGTGAGCCTGCTTCTTCCTCTCCCACTCCCCCTGCTTGTGTTCCCTCTCTCGCTGGCTGTCTCTATCTCTGTCAAATAAATAAATAAAATCTTAAAAAAAAAAAGTTTACAGAAGTTGCATTTGTAGAATAAATAATGGAAAAGCAAAACGTGGAACAACAAAAGAGCTCCACAGTAGAGTAGGTGACAGAGATGGGGCACGTCCTGAAACGAACCACAGCAGAAGCACACGTAGGTTGGTGGTGATTCGGTGGACAGATAACGTGGACGCCGTGCAGCTCAGTGAGACAGCCGAGAGTGCACGTGTGGGTTACTCCAGCACCGAGAGACTGGGCAGGTGAGGGTGGACACGGAGACGGAGAAGGAACAGCCCGTGAGGCTGCAGAAAACCCAGCAGAGCGTGCGATCCCGGAAATCAAGTAAAGAGTGTGTTTCAAAGAGAAAGAAAGAGAGAAAATGAACTGTACGGGGCTGCACCTCAACCCGGATGATTAAAAAGTATTAATGACCAGAAGACGTCAGTTACATGCAGCCTCCCGTCATCTATACAAACTCATGAACAGGCAGCGAGGCACGATGCCGTCACTTAGGACCACGTAACGGTGGCAAGCACGCAGGGAAGGGGGTCGGCACCACACAAGCCAGGGTAGCGACCGGCTGTGCGGCGGGGACGACGCCAGTGCGGCCCACGGGCGCTCCACTCCCCAGGCTGCGGTCCTGCACGGGTACCACCCTTCCAGCCGTGCACACACATCTTCATTTGTATATTCATGTCACATTGACAAGAAAACAGAACACAAGACGGGGGCACCTGGGGGGCTCAGGTGGTTAAGCGTCTGCTTTCGGCTCAGGTCATGACCCCAGGGTCCTGGGTTCGAGCCCCCTGTTGGGCTCCCTGCTCAGTGGGGAGCCTGCTTCTCCTTCTCCCACTCCCCCTGTTTGTGCTCTCTCTCTGACAAATAAATAAAATCTTTAAAAAAGAGTACAAGACAAAGGAAAGGCGTGAAGCATGCCTGAGGATTTAAGGGCTGGTAATTATGGTGCTGCTCACACACAGCCCAGGGGATGAAAGGGGAACTGTGTGTGAGGCACAGGTGATGGGATCGGGTTTGGTCAAACTGCACCCTCGTCCCAGACTTTTGTTCTCAGCCCCATGAGCTGTGAGACTGCCTGGCGGTCGCCAGTTGCTTTTCTGCTCGATTTGGAGGACAGGGGGCAGCTGACCTCACCAACGTGTCCAGCACTGAAAATCCTCGTGGTAAACAACCACTTACAGGGGCATCCCTGTCGGGACCCCTCTCACTCTTGAGAGTTTCTCTGTATCTTCACTTCATAAACTTCTATTGCTTTACTCACAAAACCCCCCAAAACAATCACTCAGAGTTGAGTCATCTCTACACCCAATGCGGGGCTCGAACTCACGACCCTGAGATGAGGAGTCACAGGCTCTGCTGATGGAGCCGTCAGGCGCCCCTCCAGTTAATGTCCTGCTCACCTCAAAGGGCGTCTCCTTACCCTCTGATCTGGGTCTCCGGGTCTCCTGCCCCTTGCCCTCGCCGATACCTCCGTGCAGGGTAGAGGACCTACCACCGGGACGCGGAGAAGGGAGGCCAGACACTGCCGTCTGCGGGAGGCCGATCAGGGCTTGCTGGGGGGGCACCGCGTGCAGGTGGCGAACATGGAAGAGCCCACCACTGGGGAACGTTCCGCTGCGCACTGCGCACGTCGCGGTATCAGGGTCACGAGTGAACTGCTGGTCCTGAGGGGTGCGCATGCGGACCACCAGGACTCAAGTAGAATGCTCCTTACGGAGTCCGGCCTCCACTTCTCTGAGTCTCTACTCACCAACGCTCACCCCCAACCTTCCCAACGTCTCACTATCTGGGAAGAGAATGAACTGAAAATGAAATGAAATCCATCAGTTTCATTCTGCTTGGGATTAAAATTCTCGCTCAGCACATCAATTTGTCTTCTGAGTTATCAGTGAGGGTGGGGGGACATGGGCTCGAGGGTGAGTCCGGTTTACCTCCGAGTGGAATCAAATATCGGGAAGACGTTGCTTACGTGTGCTGTGGGCCCTGTGGCTGCCCTCCTCGCTCGGCTGGGCTGGGCTCGGGGTCCCTCCTCGGCACAACTCCTGCGCGGGACTCCACCCCAACCCTGACCACGCTCGGTCTCCACCACTACCTGCGGCCCAGTCAAGGGCAGGGACCTCTCGCTCACTCACAACACGTGGCACGCAGCGGCTCTCGAAGTTCCTGTAGGGCGCCAGCCAGAGTGTAGGGCCTGGTCAGTAGTTCCCTGAAGGACCACACGCCGCGCCTCAGCAACCTCACCGAGACAGCCGTGAAGGGCCGGGAGAGGGCAAGCGGAGTGGCGGATCCCAGTTCCATGCTCACCGTCATCGCCGACCGCACAGCTGCCGGCACGGGACGCCAGACAGGGTCCCCACGCGGGCAAACACGAGGTAACTGCAACAGCTCCGCCGAGCCGTGTGCCCAGAGCTGTCTGATACGAACCAGGATGCAAGGACTCTGGGGACAGATGAGAACTAGCACTAAAAGCAAAAGTTCACTCAAGACATGTGATTTCATTATAAAAGCACTGAAACTTTACTAGTCTTTTATTTTTCCTATTTGGCTTCTAAGAAAGGGTGGCATGGTTAGGAATTTCCTTTGATGTGGTTTTATAATAGTATTTGCTTCTTCTCTATTCTTTTCCATAAGGATATTCACTTTAATCTGACTTCTGCATGGCTGGAAAAGGGGATACGCAATAACGCTCTCAAACTCTTTCATCTCCCTCTTTGCTCTCCCACGCCTCTCACGGGTCGGCGGCTGGCTCTGGCTTTTTCTCAAGACTCTCTCCTTGACCCTTTGCTCCACGAGTTCTCTCCCACGAACCATGCGTTCCTGGTGATCTTTAATTTGCATCTGTTCCCTCTCGTTTACGTGCTTTCTTCTCTGGGCGCTCAGGACTCCGCGCTCTTCTGGCACAATTTTGGGGAATGTTGTTTCACTAGGGGGCCGTGGTAATTGTCTACATGCTTTGTTCTTCGACCCTCTGACCTGACCTCCTCTCTGAACATGCCTTTCTATGTGTTTCACCTCTCTCTCCGGAACCAAGTAATACCGCCTTTGTCTCTCTAGCCTGTGGGTCGTCTTCCCCTCCAATTTCTTCTTGTTTTCGTGGCCTGTCTCTTGTTCTTTCACCATGTCCATTATTCTTTTATTATAGTAAGACTCTGCTTTGGCCAGCCAGTAGTCAAGGGAAAGAGCTTGCTCCCTACACAGCGTCTCATACTCCTCCTGGTATCTGTGAGTTATCAGCTGTCTTGCCGCTGTCGTGTGCACGCCACCTAGATTCTGTCAAAGTAAGGTACAGAATTTTATAATGTGACCGTCTTTTCAGACACAAGTAAACAGGCACTGAAAAGATATGCAGTCTCTTGTTTACGTTGGTGTTTAAGAATCGTGATTTTTACTCCCTTCACTCCTAGGTGAAACTGGGAGCTTTCGGAGTTGAATTACCCACCACCAAAATCAATAACTAGTTTTTAAAAAATACAGTATTGGGCGTTTTGAACACAATACTCTGTTTTGCAAGTATGGATACAGCTAAACACAACTGCTAGTGTAGACACACTCTGGAGAGGGGTCACCCGTGCAGGATTTTAACCCTAAGGCTCCTTCTCCTAGTAGTTCCAAACTGAACAACGTGAAGATTATTTACCAAGATTTTTTTCTCCAGTGGGGACTGCTGACCCACAGCAATCCTAGGGTCTGTAGACGTTTTAGCCCAGGCCAAACTGGAAGATAAAAAAGCAGAAGTAAATTAGAATGTGGGAGGTGTCAGAGCCTATCTGCTCACATACTGACTGAACTGGAGAAACCAACTGTTTTGGTCAAGGCCAAGGGTATGTCCTGTCGGAGAGAGAGATCCTCTGTGAGGCGGGCCTACCTCCTCTGGGGAATTTAACAACAGCACCTAACCCTTTCATGGAAACTAAACACGCACATCTCCCGTGGACTCAGTGGGAACCACTCTGAATCTGGAGTGTGGGCCTGGGAGAGGGATGATGCAGGCTCCGCAGTGCTGGGCTGCTGGGCCTCCCAGCCTCCTCCGTCCTCCGAGAGACTTCCGGACTCCGGAGCTCGCAGTCCCTCCTCTCTCTGCAGCTTCTCGGTCCGGGCCCTCTCCGCCTCTATCAGCACATATAGCATCTCTGCCTTCCGATCTTTTGTTCTGAAATTCTGTTTTGACGTAATCACCTGCCCCTCTGCTTTCCTGCCTTATACTGCCACTCATCCTTCACCCTAAATCCATTATGAGACCGTGCCCTGTTCAACCCCTTGGGGTGGGAATTTGTGGTTACCCTTTTTTATGGGTCAGGCTCATGGCAACACAAGTGAAGATTGCCAACTTTTTATGTGTCATCCCTGGTCTGATCTGAGTTTACTATGAGGTCGTGTTGAAGCCACTGGGGATGACTGGCATTTCATCTCTGTGCCTTTTGTACTATTTACAGCAAAGACCGTGGGCTTTGAAGCCTGACACGGCTCTGTCTGAATCCTAATCACACCACTTTGAGGTGTGTGACTCTGGGCAAGTTACAATCTCGGTCAGCTTCCTCATCTATAAAAGGGACGTGGAAGACAAAAATCTGCTTCTCAGGGTTACAAAGAACAAACGTACATTAGATTAAAGAGCCTGGCACAATGTTTGACAGGCGGTAAGTTCTCAGTAAATGGCAGTTGTCTCTCCTCCACAGGTCAAGCCCCTGACCATCAATTCTTTTTGGAACATTCTACATAACAGTGATTTTTTCCCCTTCTTCTGAACACTTATTTTTAACATTACCTCTACAACTCATTTGAAAATCAGTCAGGGTTTACACTGTGATACCTGTACTCCTCTATCATTTTTAACATTTTCACGCTGAAATTTAGACTCTAAGAGGGTGGTAGCTTGTACTTTACACCACGAATATATTATTAGAATGAATCTGATACCAAACATTGGACCTCACGGGCTCCTTGGGTACATTCCTGTCTGCCTGTGTACACCTATTTTGATATTTAAAAAATACAACCATCTCACTTTTCTCAGTACGTAGAAACTAGCACAGTACTTAACATTAGAGCATGTGATCCCAAGTTCTCAAAGTTAATGATTTGTTGGTTACCCTTATCACATGATATTTGAGCATCTTTCTGTTACATTCCCCATAACGCTGTATTTATCTTTTCGCTGAAACATTTGCCCGCCTTCCTTGAGGGACGGGCATGTTTGTTTTCCATGCCTGTCTGGGGCTCTCACACTGGGTCCTACCAGTGTACTTTCATTGCATTCTCATCATTTGGACCCCTTAAGGTCACATAACAGTTTTCAACTTTGCAGCCCCAGCCTCAGCTTAATAAATACTAGTTGAACAAATTGTGAGGTTGTGTGAGAAAGGGCTGTGCCTTATAACACCCCGCACATTAGGACAGTACTCAACGCTCCGCGGATCCTCACTGAATGCTTGTCCAACTTAAAAGGGAAAGTTAGAGGGGGAAAAAAAGCTAATCTCAATTTCCATTTTCAGAGGAGACACACAGGATAAAAACCACCTACGTCATGGGCTCCACAACAGACCTCCATTTTTAAGACAGACACAACGACACCCAGCGAAGTGAAATCATGGGACTTCTACTCAGCATCTTGCTCAGAGTTTTAACTCCGTCACTATCGTCTTCCGTCATTGCAGAAACAGGCAGAGCGGAGCCTCTCTCCAGGGGAGACCACAGCTTGTCTTCCAGAGGCGGGGACCGTGATGGCTCCAGAACCTTCGCATGCAGGGAGCTGACTTAGCACAGCTCCCTGGCTGGCTGGCGGGTGGCGGGGCCGGGATGGAACCAGGACGCTCAGGTCGAAGCGGTCCCTTCAGGACGAGTTTCTACCCTAGACTGTAGGTTACAGATGAACGAAAATAGCATGATTTTCTAAAGATACTCGGTCTCATGTTTTATGGCTTTTATATTAGGGAAACGTCAGGTGTCCACGTAACGCATGACGATGAGAATTCACTGTGGCTGCGCGGGAGCCGGGGGACGAGGTGGAGGCGGGTCCGCAAACCAAGTCAGCCTGGGTCAGCGGGAGATCCATGCACGGCTGCCCCCGACGAAGGCTAGCCTCCCCGGGGCGTCTAAGGGGGGAGGGAGTCCCGACCTCTCCTGTTCCGTCCCCCGCACACTCCTAAGCCTCCTCCCAGGTGCGGCACTCCAGGCCCGGTTCCTCCTCCACCTTCGCGCGCACCGCTTCCTGCGCCGGAGGCGGCGGGTGCCCTGCCCGACCGGCCCAGCGCGGCGCCCGGAGCTCGCGAGGCCCCGGAGCGCCGGGACGGGGTCTCCGCGGACGCCCGGCTGCGCCTCCGTCCGCCCAGCGCGCCGCAGAGGGCAGCCCCGCTCGGGGACGGCGAGAGCCGGAGCTCCCAAGGGGCAAACACTCAGGACCCAGGACGGCCCGCACGATTTCCAGGGCCAACGCCCCCGCGCATGGGAGCGGGCACGTAAATACCCCAGGACGGCGCTCGCCGCCGGCGCGCAGTAGCCCCCCGGCGCGCAGTAGCCCCCGGCGCGCAGTAGCCCCCGGCGCGCAGTAGGCCGCGGCGCACCGTTCAGTACCCGTCCGCCCCGCCCGGCTCGCACACGCGGCCGCACGCCGAGCCGCCGCCCGCCTCCAGAGGCGCTGCTCTCCCGCCCCACGGCCCCGCGGCTCCGCGGCGACGGATTATGACGTCACGGCCAATGGCGAGCCGGCGCGGCGGACGCTCTAGCCCGCCCCGCGCTGGGCCGGCGCTCTCGCCTGCTCCGGAGGACCTCACACGGCCGGCGGACGCGGAGCATCGTGCGTGCAGGCAGGCAGGCTCCGGCTACGGCCGCTCGCTCGGTCCTGCGGAGGGGCTGCTCTGCTTCGCTGACACGCGTCCCGCCGCCCTCAGCGCTCCGGACCCCGTGCGTCATGGACAGCGCGCGCTCCGGCTCCAGATTCCAGTCGGACCTGGACTTTTGTCCGGATTGCGGCTCCATCCTGCCGCTGCCCGGGGCGCAGGACACGGTCACCTGCGTTCGCTGCAGCTTCCGCGTCCCCGTGCGAGGTGAGCGGCCGGGGGGGGGGCGGCGGGGGTCCTGACGCCGAGGGCCCCGGAGCACAGCCCGCGGAGAGGGCAGTGCAGGTGCCACGACCGTGCTTCCCGCCCGCGCAGACTTCGAGGGGAAGGTCGTGAACACCTGCATCGTGTTCAACAAACTGGGGACAGCCGTTCCCGTGTCGGTGGACGAAGGACCGGAGTTCCAGGGACCCGTGGTGAGTTAATGACCTCCAGGACTGGCCCCCTCGGGAGGGCGGTGTGGAGATGCGGGGGTGGTTGTTGAGGTCTGGAGGGAAGCAGCCCAGCTTGAGGAGGAGTGTGACATGTGATTGCTGGGAGCAGCAAGGGGCAGGACGGGGCCTCCCTGACCATCTCCGCCCGGCCTGCGTTGCTGGCCAGGTTGACAGGCGCTGCTCTCGCTGTGGTCATGAAGGAATGGCCTACCACACCAGACAGATGCGCTCGGCCGACGAGGGACAGACGGTCTTCTACACCTGTACCAGCTGCAGGTGTGCACCCTTCCCTGCCCCCCTCCCTTTCTCAGTCTGCTGCTCCACTGATGTCCTCTTGGTACTGAGAAAGCAGTTATTTCCTTGGGTCCCATCTCTCTCTACAGTTCAGCTAACAGGTTTGTGATCTTTTTATTTTTGAAAATCAACAGTTTTCTTAATCTTTTTATAGCCAGTGAACTAAGCCTTTTCAGGTATTTAGAAGGAAATGAAAACATGGAGAAGGCAAGTACTGCTTAGTGGTTGTGTTGGAGTCTACCACGGGTTCAAGGTAGTCTTTCTTCCTTTGGTCAGAATTAATCACTTGTGCGTTGAAGAACCCGGGAGCTCCGAATGGGTGTAAGAACTCTTTGTCTCGGGGGCTCAGTCAGTGAAGCATCTGCCTCCGGCTCAGGCCGTGATCTCGGGGTCCTGGGATCGAGCCCGCATCGGGCTTCTTGATTGCTGGGGAGTCTGCTTCTCCCTCTGTCTCTGTCACTCCTACTGCTTGTGCTCTCTTTCTCTGACAAATAAACACATAAAATCTTAAAAAAAAAAAAAAAAACCAACTCTTTGTCTTTGGTGTTCTGTAGTTTCACAACAACATATCGAGATGTGTCTTTCTTTTCTTTATCCTGTTTGGAATTTGTTGGACTTTCTGAAACAGGATCTTTTCCCCCCGTCATTCTTGGAAAACTATCAGCCGTTATGTCACCGAATGTCGATGTTCCTGCTTGCTCTCCGTTCTCACTTCTAGAGCTCTGACTGATGAGTTTATTACACCTCTTCGATCCTCCGTCTCTCTCATCCTGCCTTTCGTGTTTTTCCATCCTTTTCTCTTTATGCTGCTTCTGCGTAAATTCTTCCAGTCTCTTCTAGGTAACTAACTCTTATCTTCGATTATTCCAGTGATTATTACTTAAAAATCTTTTTGAGTTCTACTTCATTATTTTTCAAATATCCTCTGTCATGTTTAATCATTCCCAATTCCTAAATCTTACTTTAAATTGGTCCTATTAGGGATGCCCGGGTGGCCCAGTCGGTGGAGCGTCTGCCTTCAGCTCAGGTCGTGATCCTGGGGTCCTGGGATCGAGCCCCACATTGGGCTCCCTGCTCAGCGGGAAGTCTTCTCCCTCTGCCTCTATCCCTCTCCCTGCTCATTCTCTCTCAATTAAATAAAATCTTAAAAAATTTGTCCTTTTATTCTTTTTCTTTTTTTTTAAGTGGGCTCCACATGGAGCCCAACGCGGGGCTCAAAATCAGGACCCTGAGAACAAGACCTGAGCTGAGATCAGGAGTCAGATGCTTAACCGACAGCCACCCAGGCGCCCTCCTCCTCTTATTCTTAAAATATGTATTACATTTAAGTATATCAAATATGAGTGTTTATATTCTGTGTCGGGTAATTCTGATACCCATAGTTATGGGTCTGATGATGCTCTTTGTTGTTTCTGCTGACTGACTCATGGTGCTTCTTTTCTTTTTATTTATTTAGTAATTATGTGTTTAGTTATGTATATATGTAGTCTCTGCGTTGAATGTGGGGCTCGAACTCATGACTCCAAGATCGAGTTGCATGCTGTTCCCACTGGGCCAGGCAGGTGCCTCTCATAATGCTTTTTTGATTTGTTTTTTGACTATAAACACACATTTTTTTTAGAATTTGAACTATGGGAATTTCTTGAGTCCTGAGTTGAATGCTGTATTCTCAGTGTTTCTGTTTCCCGTTTAGGTGCGTTGAAACACTCACCAAGCTGCAATCACTTTATTTTTTAATTTAATTTAATTTAATTTTAAGATTTTATTTATTCATTTGAGAGAGAACGAGCGAGCAAGAGAGCACAAGTGGAGAGAGAGGGAGAGGGAGGAGCAGACTCCCGCTGAGCAGGGAGCCTGATGCAGGACTCAGTCCCAGGACCCCAGGATCATGACCTGAGCCGGAAGCAGATGCTTCACTCACTGAGCCATCCAGGCCCCTGGAATCACGTTAAGTAAATCCTTGGCTTCAGGTCTTTTTGGAGCGCATGCGTAGTATGAATTTGGGCTGCAAAGCCATGGAAAGGCCAGCTTAACGTTAGAAATTCTCAGGGGAGATCTTTTTTCTCCCTCTACCCAGTGAGACCATCAAATTCCACTTCTACAGAGTTGGATTTTTGTTTTCTTGTTCACTGTTACGCAGATGGGTAGCCCTTCAGGAATCCCAAATTTATGCAGCGTCTCGTGTCAGACATTCTGGGTTTGTCTCTGGTTCCTCCATGCGCTGTCCAAACAACAAGGAACCGTGGTAGCAGGGGCTTCAGTTGTGACTGACCGTCCAGAGTACTGGCTGCCCATCGCTGCACTCGGTGTGAAGACTGCCTTTACTTTCCTGCCATTCTATTGGCAGGTTAAAAATATCGGTAGTTAGATATACCTTTTGAGAGTCTAACTTTTTTTCCCCCAGTCTGACGTATTAAACTCTTTTTTTAAAGAGTTTATTTATTTACCTGAGAGAGAGCAAGCACGAGTGGGAGGGTGGGGGCGGGCAGAGGGAGAAGCAGGCTCCCCGCTGAGCAGGGAGCCCGATGTGGGGCTCGATCCCAGGACCCTGGACCATGACCTGAGCTGAAGGCAGACCATCAGCTGACTGAGCCACCCGGGCACCCCTAAGGTTTTATTTTTAAGTAATCTCTACACCCACTGTGGGGTTCACAGTCACAACCCTGAGACCCAGAGTCGCATGTTGTATGGATACAGCCAGCCAGGCACCCCATTTCTTAACTTTTTAAAAAAATAGTTGTTTTTTTTTTTTTTTTTTAAAGATTTATTTATTTGAAAGAGTTGGGGGGGTGCAGAGGAAGAGAGAGAGAGAATCTCTCTCCTGCTGAGCGTGGAGCCTGACTGTCTCCCCACCCCGAGATCATGACCTGAGCTGAAATCAAGAGTTGGCCACTTAACCCGCTGTGCCATCCAGGCACACCAACTTTTTTTTTTAATGAACAGAAGTTTTAAATTTTTATGAGGTACAGTTTATCCCTTTTCTTTTTTCCTTTTTTTATTTAATGGCAAGTGGCTCTTTGTGTCCTAAGATATCTTTTGCATATTCTTTATAATTCATTGCATATATTTTTGGAATGCTTATATATATTTTTACTTTTTATTTGAATTCAGTTAATTAACATATAGTATATTATTAGTTTCAGGGGTAGAGTTCAGTGATTCATCAGTTGCCTGTTACACCCAGTGCTCATCACATCACGTGCCCTCCTTAGTGCCCATCTCCCAGTTACCCCATCCCCCACCACCTCCCCTCCAGCAATCCTCAGTTTGTTTCCTACAGTTTAAGAGTCTCTTATGGTGGGGCGCCTGGATGGCTCAGTTGGTGAAGCCTCTGCCTTCGGTCCAAGTCATGATCTCAGGGTCCTGGGATCAAATCCTGAATCCGGGCTCCCTGCTCGTTGGGGAGTCTGTTTCTCTCACTGTTCCTCCCCCCCCCATTCATGCTCGCTCTCTCTCTCTCTCTCTCTCAGATGAATAAATAAAAATCTTAAAAACGTGTCTTATGCTTTGTCTTCCTCTCTGTTTTCATCTTATTTTTCCATCCCTTCCCCTGTGGTACTCTGTGCTATTCCTTACATTTCACATATGAGTGAAACCGTACTGAAACCATATGATAATTGTCTTTCTCTGCTTGATTTATTTCACTCAGCATAATCTCCTCCAGTCCCATCCATGTTGATATAAATGTTGGGTAATCATGCTTTCTGATGGCTGAGTAATATTCCATTGTATATCTGGACCACAACTTCTTTATCCAGTCATCCGTTGAAGGGCATCTCGGTTCCTTGCACAGTTTGGCTATTGTGGACAATGCTGCTATGAACATTGGGGTGCATATGCCCCTTCTTTTCACTACGTCTGTATCTTTGGGGTAAATACCCGGTAGTGCAATTGCTGGGTGGTAGGGTGGCTCTATTTTTAACGTCTTGAGGAACCTCCACACTGTTTTCCAGAGCGGCTGCACCAACTTGCATTCTCACCACAGTGTAAGAGGGATCCCCTTTCTCCACATCCTCTCCGACACTTGTCGTTTCCTGTCTTGTTAATTCTAGCCATTCTGACCAGTGTGAGGGTGTCTCATTGTGGTTCATTAGATGTATTTTAGATGTAATTTTAATCCAGCATTTTTCGTTCTCTTGAATTTGCAGGATTGTTTAGGGGAGCTAGTGTCTTCCACAATGTCATAAATAAAACTCCTTCCTTGACCTTTCAAATGAATGTCTTATCTAACACTACTCGAACTTCTATGCTTAAATATAATGAATCCTTTCTTTCTCCGTAGGTTCCAGGAGAAGGAAGACTCTTGATTTTTTTTCTGGGCGACTCAGCAATTCTTCCTCTTCTCTTCCTTGGACGGTGAGGGATATTGGGTTCTTCGACCTTTTGTTCATCCTAGTTGCAATGTTGTGCTCCCATAGAAGGAAATTATCATGTGGGGATTACCATTGTCCCTAGAGTACATCTTCTCTAGTTGAGTTTCCTTATCAAAGTTATATTTTTCTATATGAGCCAGACATATGTATGCTATTTATAATCTGCCTTATTCCAAAAGGAATTTAAATGAATTTAGAGATATGTTTGTAATTTCAATAAGTATATCAGCTACGAAATATATATAAAAATTAGTATATGAAAAGGAAAAAGAAAAAAAAAAGGACCAAAAACAGAGCCAGGAATGAGACTAATGGCAAAAGTAATTAAAAGTATTCCATCACTAAATCTTTTTGGTTCTTGAGTTTAGGGAAACAAAATATAGGAATCTGGGTAGTGGGAGA
The DNA here is from genome assembly GCF_024610735.1 of Ursus americanus. Classification (NCBI taxonomy): domain Eukaryota; kingdom Metazoa; phylum Chordata; class Mammalia; order Carnivora; family Ursidae; genus Ursus; species Ursus americanus. The sequence continues at coordinate 141,914 of NC_142158.1, forward strand.
TTGAACAAATAATTTAACCAGCTCTCTTGGCATGTGAGCTTGGGCAACGAAAAATCTGATATTAAGGGTTACCCGTATGTGCTTACTATAGTTGGACATTTTGAAAATTGTTTTTTTTATTGTTGAGATAAATGTAATATATATTCATTGTAATAGATTCATATATAGAAAGGTGTAAAAAAAGAGTAAAAATCACAAGGAATCCCGCTTCAGGGAGAGACTTGTTTTTTTACGGGCTTTACTATACATGCTGACTTGTATCTTGTTTTTTATCAGTTTGCACCAAAAATTTACGAGGGGAACTCTTGTAGTCCGGGCACAATAAACATATTCAGATTTACTCTGGGAGTCTGTAGTTTTGCTTTCCTTGCGTAAATTGTGATACTCTTTACATGTTCAGAGCTCTCCAACTCACCGGGTGTCGTTTGGCCCCCGGCCACGTGGAGGGGTGGGCAGGCGGGCGTCCCTGCGCCTGTCCACCATTCCGGTGGTTCTGGTTGACTCCCGCCCCCATCGGAAATCGGAGACAAACCTGTCTGTGTGTCCAGACCCCTTCCAGCCCTCCCTGGCCCCCAGCACCGCCTGGGTGCGGCCCGGGCTTCTGGGAGCGGCGTGCGGGCCTCCGCCCCGGGGAACCGGGCTCCCCGCCCAGCCTCCTCCGACGGCCCCGCGCGCACAGCCGCCCCGTGGAAGCGGCGCTCCGCCTGCCCCTAGCCGGCCCCCCGACCCCCTTGCTTCTGGGACGCTGGCAGGTGCTCTTATCAGAGCACGCAGTGGTCTCCGGTCAACCCCATCGCCACCCCAGAGTGGGCAATCTAGGGCTTCGGTTTCACAGGTGCGGTACTTAGTATCTCGTGTCTTGCCCGCCAGGCCCGCCAGCAGACTGGCTGGGGGCTCCTAGGCGGGGTCTGGGGACAGTCTGAGCAAAAGGCGCAGGAAGCACCTCGCCCCGACGCCCGCAGACCCCGGCAGGGCCAGAGCTGGTCCTGATCAGGTGCTTGCACCTGCTGCTGGGCCGGAGCTCCATTTCCACACGCAGCCGGGAAACCAAGGCAGGCGCTGCGGGCGTTTGCTACTGCAGCGGCGGGGTGGTGTCCCCGGTACCCGCGCCGCGCGCGGATCCCTGCGCCCCGCCTCTACCCCGCGCCCCGCCCCCTCCTGCCGCGGCTCCCATGCGCGGGCGCGGGCGCCCGCGGCCCACGCTCCACACCCGCAGTGACGCCTCTTCCGCCAAGTCTGTGGCTGCCCCTTGCGGCGCCTGCGCACTGTCACGTGACGGCGGAACTAATCCGACGACGCGTGCGCTTAGACGCCTTTAGTGCCCGGGAGGGGAAAAGGGGAACTACAGAGTGCGTCACACCCGGAAGCAGAGAGCCGGAAGTGGGGTTGGACAGGTTATTCCCCGGGGTGGGGAAGCGGAGGCCCAGGAGGAGGGGGAAAAAAGAAGGTGGAGGATCCTGGCTGCTACTCTGAGCCCGATACCGATTGTCTTAGACCCCAGAGACACAGAGAAAGGGAAGGGTGTCTCCTCCCCCTTCCTCCCCTCCTCCCTCTCCTCAGCCTTAGCCATGGCCGAGGCAGGGGCCGGGCTGAGTGAGACCGTCACTGAGACAACGGTTACCGTGACAACCGAGCCCGTGAGAAAGGCGGGGGGGGCGGTGCTCCTCGGGGTCTTCGGGAGAGGCCGGGGGGGGGGGCAGCGGCTGGGGCTCTGGGAGGAGCGGGCTGGACCCCTTGGGGTCGGGAGCAGCTCTAGGTGTGCGGGATCTCCGCAGTGGCAGAGATGGTGCAGGAGGCCGGCCAAGCGGCATGGGATAGGGAGTCAGAGTTGGGGTGCAGGCGATGCTGCCCGGGGTGGGGACGGGGATAGGGAGTCAGAGTTGGGGTGCAGGCGATGCTGCCCGGGGTGGGGACGGGGATAGGGAGTCAGAGTTGGGGTGCAGGCGATGCTGCCCGGGGTGGGGACGGGGATAGGGAGTCAAGAGTTGGGATGCAGGTGATGCTGCCCGGGGTGGCAGTGGGACCCAAGGTTGGGACCTGGGCGATTGAGGAGCAAGGCAAGTACTGGGGGGAAGATGAAGGGTTCTGTGAGAAAGCATGGGTGGAGGCCTGCTGTAGGGCAGTTTGCCCAGAAGCATACTTGTCAATAAGTATTTGTTGAGCTAGTGACTCTAAAAGGAAATGGAGGAAATGAGCAAACAAGACAAAGGAGGTGGAGATAGTATTTTGAGAAATCAGAAGAGATAAAAATAGAGAAAAGAGTAGCATTTTTGCAAAAGCAGGTTAAATTGCTTTCAAAGGGAGGAGGTGTATTGGGCTTCATAGCCCCTGGGTTAAGGGCGTTTCAGATAATAGTTAGCAGAAGTGCCAGGATGCTAGGAATAGGTGGACAAGAAGTGGGGAGCGCCGGGCTCGAGGATGAGAGGGCGTCTGGAAAAAGAAAGGGAGATCAAAGATTAAGTATTGGGGACTGAGAAAATAATGTTCAAGTATTAAGACCACCAAGGATGATTTGGGGAGGAAGACGGAGAAACAGCGAGGACTGTTTTCCTTTGAAGATTTGCTGGGACCTTCCCTAGGTTAGGAATTGTGTCTTCTCTGTATACTGGCAGTCATCAAGAACATTCGATTCCCCAGGGACGACTCGAGGTCAGAGACCCGTTGTGTTCTGTCCTCCCCCAGCACTCAGCTCCTGTGCTGCCATGTCTGTGACTCTGATTGAACTGGGGCCTGGAAGAGAGGAGGCCCCCGGGAGGGAGTGGGAAAGGTCGGCCGCAGGGGACTAGATAGGTATGCCCATCCCTCTCCACCTTCCAGGAGAACCGGAGCCTGACCATCAAGCTTCGGAAACGGAAGCCAGAGAAAAAGGTAGAATGGACGAGTGACACTGTGGACAACGAACACATGGGCCGCCGCTCATCAAAATGTGAGTGTTGGCTGCCAGCAGCCCCGGCGCTCTGGCTCCCCGCTGCCCGCAGTCCTGTCACTGGCTTCAGGGAGACGAGGTTCAGGTAGAGGGAGCGAGGTGGGAGTATGCCAGGCCTGAAGTGAAAGGTGTCAGAGCCGGGAGAAGTGGGGCGTTGGATTCCTGGCGGAAAGGACAGGGGTTTGGGTATCTGAGCCCCAGGGGGTCGGCCTGGGGAAGCTGGATCCTGGAAGGGAGGAGGAGCCAGTGGTGACAGTAGGAGTTTTTACTGAGATCCAGTGGGAGTAGAACTGTACATCTCAACTTTTGCTCCTTTTTTACTGGGCTCCTCCTTCCAAATCCAGGCTGCTGTATTTACGAGAAACCTCGGGCCTTTGGCGAGAGTTCCACGGAGAGTGATGAGGAGGAAGAGGAGGGCTGCGGTCATACACACTGTGTGCGGGGCCACCGCAAAGGACGGCGTCGTGCAACCCCAGGACCGAGCCCCACCACCCCTCCCCAGCCTCCTGACCCCTCTCAGCCCCCTCCAGGGCCAATGCAGCACTAAATTCCTCTCTCCCCCACCATTCCTGTGTCTGTCTGGCCCTGAATGTATTCATGTGGCTACCTGGGGACTGAACCCATGGTTTGATCCCTCCAGTGCCCTCCTCCCCTCTCCTCTGCCTGATGGAGGGAAGAGGGAGAGGAGGGCTAGACAGAGATCCTGGAATTCTGACTTGCTGCTATTCCAGAACCCAGACTTCTGGGTTCCCCCAGCCCTCATTTCTCCTTCCAGTACTCATCCTGTGTTCTCCAGGGATCCAGGCATCTTGGTCCCATTCTTTCCCCCTTGTTCTCACTGCCAAACTGCCTGTCCTGGGATCCAGTTATCTTGGCCCCTTGCATTCTCTCCTTGAGCCCCAGACACTTAAATTGGGTTTTCGACAGCCCCAGCTTTCACTGCCAGGGTCCTAGTTGGATTTGGGGCAGTCTTGCCCCAGCTATGCTTGTTAATCCTGGCTTTGAGCTCTTCCAGTAATGTATTTATATAATTGGAACTCCTAGTCCTTGCCTTTGGGATGTGAGGCCTCATGGGAGACTGCAGGGCTCCCAGGGGGCTCCCAGGCTTTCCCCTCCCCTGCCCTCCCCACTCATGCCCTCCAGAGGAGTTGGGAGAGAGGTCTTTGCTTTCTCACCATTAATGGGAAATGGAAAAGGAAGTAGTCATGGCCTCTCCTCTCCTCACCCTTCTCCTATGATACAGGATTTCCAACAAAGCCGGCTTGAAGACTGGGCACTTAGAGCCAACTATCTCATCTGTCTTCTGGCTTCAGGGACAGATCCAACATAGTGCCAGGGCCCTGCATCCCTGGGAGAGGGAGCAGAGAGATGGGGGCATGCCCCCTATACTACGCTCTTACCCTTCCTTCCTCGGTTTCGGTGTTTCTGCCGGTCCAGATGTCCAGCTCTCAGCCCTCCCCGCTCCTTACTGGGATCTTGACATCATTTTCTAGGCCTCTTGCCACGCACAGTTGCAGAGATGAGTCAAATGCATACCACCACTGAGATCTCATTTATTGCCACAGATGCACAAAATAAATAACCCAGCATCACAAAACGTGTTAAATACGGGCCCATTTATACATATGGAGAAAGAGGTGAATCTATATACGAGGGTGAGCTTGGGTGTCTGGGCCGTTCCCAGGTCCAGGAGAGAGAGGTAGCACCACTGGTTCCTTAGGGGGGTAGAAGGTTCCAAGGGGGGAAGGGCTACGAGCATAGAAAGCAGCACGGAGTAGAGGCCCTGGGACCCTAGTCTCCTAGAGGGCCTGACTCTTGCAGAGAAAGCTGAGATGAGACAGGGCAGGGAAGCCCGACCCTTCGAGCTGTGCAGAAGGACTGGGCGCTTCCTCGACGAGGAGCGGCAGGAGCGGGAAGTAAGGCCGTTCCTAGATCCTGGTAGAGCGCCCGGGTCTGGACCAGCGTAAGGTGGGAGGGGAGAGAGGGGGCGGGAAGTAGCCGAAGGTGCGGCCGCGTCCCGGAGGGCGGGGCGGGCATGGACTCGGCTTTGGGTGTGGATGTGGAAACCGAGGCCATGTGGATGGTGGACACGCTCCCCGGGATAAGTGCGGACTGCGTCGCGCAGAGGAAGCCGGCTCCCGGGGGGTGTGGGTGGGACTCAGCCCTCGGCGGGCACGATGCGGAGCGGGGCGCGGGCGTCGCGCGTGCAGAGCAGCGGGAAGACGCGCTCCCCCAGGGGGCCGGGCGCCTGGAAAGCGAAGAGCAGGTCCAGCGAGCGGCCGTCGTAGAAGGCCACGCGGCCCCGTTCCCAGTCCAAGTCCACACGGATGCGGCGCGGCGGGGGCCCGGCGCCGCCCAGCGGGGTGGGCTCGGGAGCCGTGAGTGCCCAGAGGCGGCCTCCACGGCCCTCCACGGCCCACACGGCCCCCGCGGGGCACAGCCCCACGCGGCCCTTGCGGCGCACCGACTCCCCGGCCGCACCCACGGCGTAGCGGCCCTCGCCGTCGTCCTCGGCCTCCCCAGAGGAGTCTGGGCCCGAGGCGGCCGCGGCGGTCTCCACCTCCCAGCAGTGCCGGCCGGCACCGAAACCCTGTGCGCCCAGCACCGCCGGGAGCTGATCGAAGCGCGCGGGGCCGTCGGGGGGCGCGGGTGTCCCTGGAGGGGCCAGTCGGACGCTGCGGCGGTCCGCCGAGATAAGCAGGCGGCGGTGCGCGGTGCCAGGGTCCAGGGTCAGGTCGGCTGCACAGGGAAAGGCAGGAGAGGAGCGCTTGAGGGCTTCCCGGGTCAGAGGCGGGATGAGACTGACGGTGTGCAGCAGAGGGCACCAAAGAGGCCTCGCCGCAGCTCCGAAGGCGGCGCAGTTCTAAGTGCGGGAAGGCCCAGAGAAGGGCGGGCTTGGCAACACTCAGCCTGCCCTGCTGGGCCGCTTCTGTAGAGTTGGATCTGGACAAGGACCGTGCTGGCCCTGGGCGGGCGGGGGCACAGTGCAGAGGGCAAAGGAGGGCTTGCCTGGTGTGTGGGGCTGGGACGAGTAAGGTCTGCTCGTGCACCTGCTGGATCTGGGGCGGGGCGTGGAGCTGGGTCAGCAGGATGGGGAAGGTAGCTCGGAAGAGAAGGACTGACAGGAGACACTGGGACCCCAAGGGGAGGTGGGAGCGGACTGGCCTGTTGCTTCAGGAGGGTGGGGCAGAGGAGGAGAGGGGCGGTGGTGGTAGCCAAAGGGACCATGTGTGTATGGTTTGCTTTTGAGGAAGGGTTTCTGGATCGGGTGCTAGAAGCAATCTGGGGCGGGTGGGATGGTGGGCGACCAAGCGGGTGGAGCATCTTCGGCAGGTTGTTCTGTTTTGTTTTGTTTTGTTTTTAAGATTTTATGTTTAAGTCATCTCTACACCCAGCGTGGGGCTTGAACTTACAACCCTGAGGTCAAGAGTCAGGCTCCATGGACAGAGCCAGCCAGGCGCCCTTCTGGCAGTTTCAAGAAGGTGGAGGGCAGCTTTGGTAGTGGGCGGGGAGGGAGCTGCCCAGGAGCTGCAGAGAGACGAGGAAGTCTTCTGGAGAGGAGTGATGCCCCGTGGCAGAAGCAGCTGGCCGCCAGGAGTGTGTCTGTGAGGGGCTGATGCTGGAATATGGGGCACTGAGGGCAGACATTGTTCTGGGTCAAATTGTGTTCCCCCAAAAAAGATATGTTGCAGGCTCCCAGTACCTCAGAATGTGAACTTCGTTGGAAATAGAGTCTTTACAGAGGTGATTAAGTTAAAATGAGGTCATTAGGGCAGGCCCCAGTCCAGCATGACTGGAGTCTTAATAAAAAGAGGAAATTTGGACCCAGAGGCAAATGAGTACCAGGAGAAACCACGTGGAGAAGACCCAGGGAGAAGGCTATCTTTGGGCCATGGAACACCTGAGGCTCCCAGACGCCAGGAGAGAGGCAGGGAGCAGACTGGCCCTCAAGCCACCAACTTCCTCCAGAACCGAGACAGTACGTTTCTGTTGTTTGAGCCACTCAGCCGGTGGTGTTCTGTTACAGCGGCCCTAAGACACTAATACAGACATCAAAAAAGCCTTGAGCGTGTTTGAGGGAGAGAAGGGAGCAAGCCTGAGATGGACTCTCACTCGGTGGGATCCCTCCTGCCCCCCTTACCCGTCAGCCTGTGGAGCATGTTTTTGACCACTGGATAATCTTCAGGGAGATCATCGTCTGAGTGAGAGGACTTGGGTGTTGGGGCATCAAGTCTGGACAGACGAGGGAGAAGGGTCAGGAAATCAGGAGACACCCTCTGCCCTCTGATGCCCCCACCCCTACCCCACTCCCACCTCTGGAGCAGGAAACCTGTCCGTGAGTGGGGACAAAGCTGTGAGCCATGGAGAAGGTCATGGATGTGGTGGCCAGTAGCGGAAAGGAAGGGACGGTAAAATGAAACTCACCTTCTCCATGTCTTCCTTATATCCTGGGATGGGCAGAAGAAAACATGGATGTGAGCCCCGGGCTTTGTACTCAGGAGCCCTCCCCCTCTTCCCCTTTCCCAGGTAGCTGGGTCTCCCTGTCACCTCTCAGAGTGATCTCGCTTGCCTCTTGGTCCCCTTTCATGGCCTGTCCTTCCCTTCCCCTTCCTCAGCCTCATCCAGGCCTTGTTTTCCCCACCCCCCCTAGCTTCCAGAGTCCTTACCTTTCCCTGCTGCCTCCCTCCAGCCTCATTCTGTCTCTTTGAGTGGCTCCCTGTCCTTGTCTACCTTCCTGAGGCTGTCCTCCTCCCCTCCGGCACACAGACCAAACACCCAGAGGCCCGGGGCTAAGAGTTGGCATATAAAAGCCCTGTAACAAAGCTGCTTCCCCTGTTGCCATAAAAGCCCGGTGGCGTTTATTGGGCCCTTTGCTTTGTGTCTGTCACACTGGCCAAGGAGGCAGCTGGACTTTGGAGTGTCCCAGGAGGGCCCACGGATCTTCAGGGTACCGTGGGAACCAGGAGGAGCACCGGATGCCCCCTCCAAATACCAGGGTCCTCCAGCCCCCCCACCCCCGTCACTGTCCCTTGGGGATGACTGGAGTAGACCAGCGTGGTGGTGAAGGGAAGAGAGGAAAGGTAATTTGCCTAATTATGCCAATTACACCTGGACTAATTAGGTCTGTGTAGACTTCAAAGTGTGGAGGCAAGACCGAGACGGGCTAGGCTGCTGTGTGAAGCCAGTAAGGAATCCGGGACGCCTGGGGGTCCGGCAAGGGAATGGGGCTGGTTGAGGGCCAAGGAGTTGGGGCCAGGAGGGGCGCGGGGGGCGGGGGCGGGGTGCGGGCTGGGATGCGGGCCGGGAGCCAGAGGTCCCGAGGGCGGGTGGACCCGGCCTCCACCCGTCGCCGCCCCCGCCGGGGGCCCTGGGAGGAGCCGAGGGCCGCAGTAACAAACAGCGCCCGGCGCGGCTCGGGCTGACCCCTCGACGCTCCCGGGGTGTTCGGATCTGCTTTCCCTCCCTCGCGCCCTCCTCCGACAGCCCCTCCTTGCCCCCCCTCCTCTCCAGCTGGTTCTCGCCCTCCCCTAGGCTGGTTCTGACCCCCGCCATCCTGGCAGGCCCTCGGCCCGCCCGCGCCCACCCGGACTCCCGCCGGGTCCCCCCTTCCCCCGCGCGCAGCCGTGACCGTCCGTATCCCCAGCAGCTCCCGCGCTCCGCCAAGGGGCTCCGGAGGCCCTGCGTTCCGTCCAGCCCCTGACCTCTGGGTGAAGTGTCAACTCCTTCCCCTTGTCTTTCCTGGCGCCTATCGCGTCATTCCAGGGACTTGGGGTCAGCCCACCGCCCCTTCGTCCTTTGCTTTTCTCAGGTCCATTCTTTGCCTAAACTTCCAGAAGGGCCTCGCGCCGGGAACCCCCAGTCCCCCTTCCACCAGCGGCAGCGGATCCGCGAAGCACGACCCTGCCTTACCTCTCCGTGCGGATCCAGGCAGCCCATGGTGGGGATGCGGCCCCCTCTGCGCCTCCCCGCGCGGGCCCCGGGCTCAGCCAGCTTCTCCCGCAGACCCCGGCTGATGCGCACCTCCACCGCCAGCCGCACGTTGGACCTCAGGCTGCGGCGGGGGCACGGCTGGCCGCAGGAGGGGCAGGCGGTGGGGGGCGCCTGGGCGCCAGGGGCCGGCGGGGCGCCCCAGCAGCGCGCCAGGCACGCGCGGCAGAAGCTGTGCTCGCACGCCAGCAGCACCGGGTCCTCGAAGGGGCCCCCGCACAGCGGGCACGTCGCCAGCTGCTCCAGACGCTCCACCAGCCCCGGGCCCAGCTCGGGCGCCTCCATGGGGAGCGCGCGCCTGGGCGCCGACCCTGCCGCGACCCCCGCGGCCGCCTCCCAGCGCGCGCTCGGCGAACCACGCCTGCTGCTAGCCGAGTGGAGGGCCCTCTGTCCGCCCGGCGCATGAACTTTCGGACGCTCCCGGGACGCCCTCCTGGGACGGCCTCTCCCCCCTCTACCTGCCTCGGTCTCGGCCGCTCTCCGCGCCGCGTCGGCTTTATAGGGAGGAGGAGGCCCCCGCGGCGCGTAAACATCAGGCCTTGCGTAACACCTCATCTGGTTCTCCGGCTTCCCGGGTAAGGTTTGGGGAAGGAGGGCAGGAGGAAAGGGCTTCTGGGTCCTCGAGGCGAGGGGGTGGTCGGGAGGGGGCGCTCCTGGGGCAAGGCAGCACCCCGTGGAGCGGGGAGCCCCCCGTCCTGCCTTTAGGGCCCGAACCTCCTGTCCCCCTGGGCCTGTGCTTTGCCGGTGGGCACGGTGCCCAGGCTCGCTTTCGGCATGGGTGCCCTCATCGCCAGGGTGTGAGTCACTGCAGGTGGCCGGCACACCTACAACCGGGGGCTGGGGGCGGAAGCAGGGATCCTGGCTCCTGTGGCTTTGCAGGCCTGGGTGTTGGTGTGTGCTGTCATTCCCGCGACTCTCTCCTTTCCATCTTCCTGCCTTCCCTATTAAGGGCTTAAGAACACTGAGCTCTGGGGTAAGGGGTGGGGAGCCGGTGCCCACACGCGTGCCTCTGCTGGCTCCCAGAGCTGCTCTTAGTACTCTCTTCCTATGTCTCTCTTTCTGGTTCTTTCTCTCCGTTTTTCCTGCTGTGTGTTTTCGTTTCCACGTCTCTCTTTCTCTTCTTCTTTGGGACGTTCCCAAGGGTTATCTATTTCAGATCTCTTGGTACACAGCCGCGCAGAGAGCTGGCATTGCCAAGCTCCCACAGCAAGGGAATCACCAGGAGTGGAGCCAGACCCAGATCTGATCTGTGTCCTTGCTGTCACTCCACCCTCTGCCTCTTTTATTTCAGATCCCACAGCTCCCTTCTGCTTTCTGAATGCTTTCCTCTCCCCTCACCGCCATCTCTTCCCTCTCCCCAGTTCCTCTGCCCCCGGCCCGCTGGGCCTTTCCGTCTGGATCCCCTGGAGGTCTGTGAGCAAGTAAGCATCCTGATGTCCCCAGCTGTGATCGCATACGCTGTGGAACAAACAGGCGTGCTCACCCACCGTGCGCATACTCCCTGCAGCACACACGCTTACGGATAGAGCGCTCACGCCGTGCCGACGTCACAGGTACGCCCCGGTACTCTCGTGCACACGGAGCATCCGAGGGACAGACAGGGTAAACACGCCCCGGTACTCTCGTGCACACGGAGCATCCGAGGGACAGACGGGGTAAACACGCAGAGTGGCGGTCTGTCATTAGTTTCATTGTCAATCAGCACAACAGCACAGCAGCCGTAAGTCTTTATTACGGGGCAGCAGCCCGGAGATAGACGTAATAAAGATAGAGCACAGTCGCCATCAGGCACCCCTCAGGCGTCCTCGTCCTTCCCTCTGCTCCATACTTACCGGGGAGACACTCAGATTGGACAGCCTGATAGACCTGCACAGATAAACCCGTGTGTGCTTATCCCGGAACTGACCTCCCAGCCCAGGGCTCACAAACCTAGCAGCTGCCCAAGCAACAGATGACACATGTGACCCAGACCTGGTGTGCGTGGTGGGCAGAGTCCTGGTCCCCCGACGACGTCCACGTCCGGGTCCCGGGAACCTGCGTACACGTTACTTTTCACGGCAGAGACGAACGACGCTTGCAGGTGGAGGTCAGGCTGGAGTCAGTGGAGTTTAGAATAGGGAGGTTACTCCAGATTACCCGAGTGGGCCCCGCGTCATCACAAGCCCCTTCAAGGGGAGGACAGCAGGGCAAGAAGCATGGGAAGGACTCGGCCCACCTGCTGGCTTGGAGGACCGACGAGGGAGGGGCGTAAGCACAGGCAGTGGGTGGTCTCCAGAGCTGGAGGAGCCCAGACCTGCTGACCCCGTGACTCTCGCACAGGGGACGCATCTTGGACTCGAAAGTTCAAACACAAGTTTGTGGTCGTGGGGTAGCACCAAACAGCAGGGGATACGCGAGCTTTCCCTTTTCCCTGCGTCTCTGATCTTGGGATCATCTGAGTGTTTGCTTTTGCTCCGTCCACTTTGTCACCTTTTCTGGATTTCCCTGCATCTCTTGGCCTTCTTGCCCATTCTCTTTAGTTTCTCTTCCTTTGGATTGCTTCATTTTCTTGGTTCCGTCCCCACCTCAAGGCCTGCTAGACATCGGGTCCTTTCTGGCTCTGGGCCTGGGGAACTGGGGGAAGGCCTCTGAGCGTCTTCAGACGCCCTCATTGTCGGCCATCCCCGGGCCTTGCTGTGGCCCACGAGGCCTTGTCCGCGGTTCCTGTTCTGGGCTGCACGGTAGCCAGAATCATCTGGGGAACTTTTCAACTCCCCGTGTCCAGGACACGCCTCAGGTCAATTAAACAGAGTCTGGTGGGTGAGGCATCAGGAGTTCTAGAAGCTTTCCAGGTGATCCCAGTGTTCAGCCCCGGGGCCGGGGGACCTGCCCTCCCATCTCACTGGGCTCGCCTCCTGTTCTTTGTTCCGTGAGCACACGAGGCTGGTCTTGCTGCCAGGTCCTTGCACTTGCTGCTGCTTCTGCTGCGGCCCCTCTTGCTCCAGAGCTGGACGTGACTGTGTGCATCCCGTCCTTCAGGGCTCAGCGCAGACGGAACACACTCAACAGACGACGGCTTTCAGCGCCGTGTCTCCAGTACGTTTTCTCAAAGGCGCTCACTGTCTCTTTACCCAGGTTTATTGTCTTACCACCTGAAACCCTCTAACCCTGTGTTTGGAGCTGCTCCACCAGAAGGTAGTTTTGTGGGAACAGGGACCTAGCGTTCGTGTGGCGCTCCCTGGACCTGGAACAGTGCCAGGCTCACGCCAGGTCCCAGGAAGCATGTACCCGGTTGTTGAACCTTCTCAATGTGCACAGGACTCTTGCCCTTCTCGGCTAGCGGTTGTCCTCACTGGCAGAGGCCCGCATGGCGCTGGGGATGCTCGTGTGCGATGACACGCAGCCTTTGGCCTGGCTCAGGCTCACGGTCTGGTTGTCGCCTGCCTGCCACCTGCACGCGCGGGGGCTTCCGCTCAGCCTTTGTGCCGTGCTTCCCATGAGCTCACACCAGTGGTTCTAGGACATGGGGTACGGGGGAAGCACTGGGAAACGTCTCACTTCTCAGGACTTCTCCCTCCCTCGCCCGCGTCCGCAACAACTCTGACCCCATAGTCCCTGTCTGGGGCTCGTTCGGTGCCCAGGGAGCTGGGCAGGCGGGGTGCCTGCTGGTGAGTGTCGGCGTGGCTTGCCGCTGACCTCTCCGTTGGCACGACACTGGTGTGGCTGCCCCCCACCGCCTGTCCCCACCCTTGCCACTGCCTCCAGGGTGTGTCCCTAGGGCGCTGTGGGAAGTGTGTACCCGTGCAGAGACTGGGGCGTGCTGGAGGCCGGGCCTCGGCCCATGCTGGCCTCTCTCCTTCTCTGCCTGCTTCTTTCTGTTTTTGTCTGTTCTGCAGTCTGTCTGTCCTCCATTTCAGTGACATCCCCATCCTTTCAAAGAGTCCAGAAGTCTTCCGGAGGCTTCCAGGGGGAGAGGTAGGTACAGAGAGGTGTTTGGGAGCCTGGAGGACAGGACAGTCATGGTCTTTGCCCTTGGGGAGTGTGACGGCCAATGCACATCCACGTTATGAATTAGGGAGTGTGGTATGCACATGGGCATACCCATCGTCCCCCGCGATCTGTCATCACTGCACACGGAGTGGGGAAGACGGGGTTGAGGGTTATGTTGACAGACTGGGGAACGAGTGCGAATGATTTCAGGAAGGCTTCCTGGAGGAGTGACTTGTAAATAAACTGGGAAAGAAATGGAAAAGCCTGAACAAAAAATGTGAGGCATCATTGGGGAGAAAACTGGATGTGGGAAAAGAACGCTCAGGACAAAAAGCCTAAGTTAAGGAGACCGTGATTCTTTCTCGGTTCCCACTCCCTAGGCCCCATTCCCAAAGATTTTCTTCAATCTCGGTTGCTTCTCTGAAGATTCATTTTTCTTTAGAAAGACTGTTTACGATGTGCTTTCCCAAGCTGGTGACTCTGCTGGAGCAGGCGGCCTTCTCAGGAGCTGCCCCAGGGTAGCCTCCCCAGAGCCGACCGGATTCCCCAAACCACCCCGACGCTCAGAGATGAGACCCAAGGCACAGGGACCCGCCCTCTCGCCCTCTCGCCCTTGCGTTTGGCTCTCCGACGGCCCTGTTACCGGAGGCCTCTGGGAGTTGCGGGGTGTCCGAGGCAGAGCCGGGGCTGAAATTCAGGTCTGCGGCCTCCAAACTCTGCTCTTTCCCCGAAACGTGGCTTCCTCTCTTCTGAGACTGGACTTTCTCTGCTCTGTCCTCCTGGGAACGTCCTTCCTCCCTCTCCCTTCAGTCCCTGCTCACGTGCTGCTTCTCCTTCAGCTAATCCCGGATGCTCACGTGCTCTCTGTCCTTCCGGCACCCCCCATCAGTGTCACCGGTGCTTCTTTACCCACCTGCAAACTGCCCGGAAGCATGTCCTCCTTCTCACCCCCGCCTCAGCAGTCCCTCTGGGAGCCCTGTTTGCCCAGCGCGTCAGCTCCTGCCGCCCCCACTTCCTGAGGGCCTCCTGTGTGTCCAGCACTGAGGAGGGAGCGAGGGGTGACCGAGCCAGCCACGGTCCCTATCCTCTAGCAAGTCCGATTCTGTTGCGAAAGACGAACCATAAGCAAGCAAACAAATAAATTAACAAGATAATTACAGACGTGATAAGTGCTTTGAAGACCGTGAAGTGGGTCCGGAGGAGGTGTGCACTATGTGCAACAGGGTGTCAGGAAACGCTTCTCCGAGGGGGTGGTGTTTGAGCGGAGCCCCCAGCGCCGGGGAACAGGTCTCGATGAAGCGTGCACGCCTGAGAGCGACATGGACGGTGGTTCGGTACGAGCTGCCCAGGCAGCCAGCGGGGCAGGCGCCGGGTTCTGTGCTCCGAGCCGGCTGCCTGTGGTGCGGTGTGTGCGTTCAGGCTCTCGCTTGGCCCCGCAGCCCTCGCCCCCTTCCCTGGTGCAAGTGTCGTAGTCCTGTGCGTGCTCACAGGCCAGATGGGCGTACGTTCGCGTGTCCACTTTCCCATCAGGGAGACGAGCCTTCCAGACCGATGATCTGTTAACCTGGACGCCGTACCAAAGGCAGCTAACTTGGCTCTGGTCCCACCTTCACCGCCGAGTTCGAAGAACGGCAGGTCGGCAGGATGTGAGAGTTGAGAGGGACGTTGGTGCCCTGTCGTGTAACCCTCACGTTGCAGAGGAGAAACCTGAGGTCCGAGGGGTGGCGGAGCTGGTCCAGGGTGAGTGGTGTCTGCGGGGGCAGGCTTCCTGGTCCTGGTCCCCTCGCGTGCAGGAGTAGGCCGTGTCCTGTCTCTTCCACGTTTATCTCAGTTAAAAAGGTGCTCCCTGAGCACTCCCTGCAGGTGCTGAGTGAGGCCCCGCCTGACAAGGGGTAGGAGGAGCACACGTGCAGTCCAGGCTCACCAACACGGAGGTAAGATGCTGAGCGGGGCCGCCACAGCCCGCGGACGCAGGAGACACTAACCAGTCCCATGGCATCTGCATACGGGCACGGCCGGCAGGGCAGCTGCGGGGAACCGCATCAGGTGGGCCCCAGTGCGGGAGGCAGACACCACTCACGGGGTCGTAGGTACAAGGGGTTGAATACAAGAAACTGGGTAAGAACATCACTGAAAGGCCTGCAGGGTTGAAGGCATGGGGTTCTAAGTGGACCCTTGGCTTCCAGTCCGTGGGAGCCGGTGCACCCACCCACTCCCACGGACCCCTCGGCCTCCCTGCTGCCTCTCGAGTCTCACACAGACACCTCCAACTGAGGACCCCAGCCG
The DNA here is from genome assembly GCF_024610735.1 of Ursus americanus. Lineage (NCBI taxonomy): Eukaryota > Metazoa > Chordata > Mammalia > Carnivora > Ursidae > Ursus > Ursus americanus. Next base: position 157,083 of record NC_142158.1, read on the forward strand.
AGAAGGAGAGGCTCCTTTACCCCAACCTCTCCAAACAGAAGGGGAATGGAGTCGGTCTATACCTCTAGGCTCAGCAGGTAAAACACAGGACACTCACTCAAACAGGAATTTCAGATGAACAGCGAATATAACTATCTCCCAAATATCGCGTGGGGGTTACTTGTACCACGAAATGATTCATTCTTTGGGATTCAGATTTAAGGAGATGTCTTGTGGTTTCGTTTGCTGAACGTGGCCACCCCACAAAGGCCGGCACAGGGCTTGGGTGCAGACGGGGGCGTTGAGGAGGCTGCGTGTAAGAGACCTGGAGATGGGCACAGGGAGGAGGGAAGGGCATTCCAGGCCAAGGGAACAGCTCTGCAAAGACTCTGAGGAAAGGAAGAGTTGGGCCGACTTACAGAAAGCTGGTGCAGGGTGAGCCAGAGCTGGAGGGTGCCAGGACTCCGGTGAGACCAGGTCACATACCGCGTGGCTCAGCGGCGTCCCCCGGAGGGGTGCAGTTGGTGGTCCTGAAGAAAGGAGGTGCTGCAGGGGTTTAGGTGAGAGGCATGGCAGCTGGCGGAGCTGGAAAGGAGAGGCTGGCTCCAAGTGTGTTTTGTAGATGGAAGCCGCCCACATGGTCCCTGGGGGAGGGGGTGCTGCCCTCATGGTCCCTGGGTGCGTTGTCCACATGGTCCCTGGGGGAGGGGTCGTTGCCTGCACGGTCCCTGGGGGAGGGTGCGTCGTCCATAGGGTCCCTGGGGGAAGGGGGCGCCGCCCGCACAGTCCCTGGGTGCGTTGTCCACATGGTCCCTGGGGGAGGGGTCGTTGCCTGCACGGTCCCTGGGGGAGGGTGCATCGTCCACATGGTCCCTGGGGGAGGGGCGTCCAGCGTGAGTTCTAGCTCCCGGAATGGACTGGCTCCTGCAAAGCTCTTGAGGAGCGCTGGCTGTTGGGATGGGACCACAGGAGAGGAGGTTAGGACACAGTGGCCACCCTCTCCGTGGACAGCAGAGCCCGCCTCTCCTGCGGGCACCCCCTGCCCTGCGCTCCGCTGCTGGCCCCTGGTCTGCATCTTTCTTACGCTCACCCTCCCTTGGCTCTGTCCTGGCGGCACTTCCTGCGGAGTTGGGAGCTCAGCCAGGGCGGTGGGCGGAGTGTGAGGCCGCTGTCCCGCGGTGTGTGGTCTGCAGTCTGGCTGTGGAGCCGGCAGACCGTCAGACCGTCCGTGTTCTCCTGGGCCAGGGAGGGCTGAGGGGGGAGGAAGGAGCAGAAGGCGGGAAACCTGACGGTCTGTCCTTGGCCCTTGTGAGTGAACTAGGTAAGGACCTGCCCAGAGGAAAGGAGCCACACCCTGCTCAGAAGCAGTGGGGTTTCCAAGGTTTGGCTCCACTCTTGTTGGTTGTGAGACTGTAGAGTGGGGACACTTACACTTATGTCACAGACCTGCTTTAACGGTCAAAGGAGGTCACGTATATTCATTTGCTCCACAGGTATTTGTGAAGGGGGCGGGGGACGCAGACAGGAATCCGCCCGAGCTCGTGGGGATGACGTTCTACTGGGGAGACGGAGACATGGATGGTGACATGTGTGGCAGGTACGTAGGAAGGGAGGTAGCGAGGCCTGGGTTGGTCAGTAGGTAACCCTGAGCAGGGTTTGTCGAAGGCCTGGCGAGCAGTGGTCCAGACCGAGGGAGAGGCAGGGTGAAGGCCCGGGGCCTGGGAGCCGCGGGAAGCTGAGTGCCTGGCTGGGGCGCAGGCGGCAGGAAGAGGCAGGCTGCAGGTTCCGGGGGAGCTGAAGGTGTGCCGCCTGCCCGGGCTGTGTGTGGGGTGGCAGCAAAGCAGGGGCTCCGGGGATGGAGGCGAGGGGGGGAGGGGCCTGTCCCGTAGCTCTGGGAAGCCTGCAGCCCTGGTGAGCCTGGGACGTTGTGAGTAGGGGGCCAGCAAGAACTGTTCCTGGTTGTATAGCGACCGGTCGTCTCCAGATCTGCTGCGTGTCACTAACCGGGGCCCTGGCTCGCTTGCCCAGGTCAGAGGTTGCAGGGCAGTGTCGGGGCGGGACGCCAGCGCTTTGTGTGCCCCCCCCCCCCCACTGGCACCCGGCCGAGCCCTGACTCCTCTCAGGGCCACCGAGACACAAAGCAAGTCCGGGGCAGGGACTGTGAGTCAGAGAAACCGAGGCAGGAACGTGAAAGGGAGCTGGGCAGAGCAGGGAGCCTGTGAGGGAGGCACAGCAGAGAGTGACCTAGAAAAGCCTAATGGGCTGGAAGTGAGCTGCGAGGAGCCCCACGTGCTTCTCCTTCGACCTCCCTCCCTCCCTCCCTCTTCACCGTGACCTGTCGCCCAAACATCGCTGGCATGCTGCTGGCACCCGGCCGCACCGGACTGACAATTAGTTGGGAGCCTCTCCCTCTGACTTCCTCCCAAGCCTGGCAGCACCCCCACGGCCCTCCGCCCAGTCCTGCCCGCCCGCGTGTCTGGGAGGGCAGCTGGCCCGACTCCGCTGCTGCCTCCCCGAGCCCCTCCCTGTGCGAGCGTGGCCTCGCACACCTTCTGTCTGCCATCTCTGAGCACCTGCGGGGGGGGGGAAGCGAGCGTCCTTGAAACCAGGGCTGGGGAGGGGCACCCGACCACTCCCGCACCCCCAGGCTGCTGTGCCGCCGTGAGAGATGGGGGGGCTGCAGAGAAGTGGACACTGACGAGGACACAGAACAGGGCCGATGGAGGGCGGCTGGGGAACACGGTGGGGGGGGGACCGTGAAGCTTCTTTTCGGGGACTTGGGACAAGGTGGTGTCAGAATGAGTTTGCAGAGGGGTAAGAATACTTGCCACATTTTTTAAAAAGCTTTTATCTGTTTATTTGGGGAGAGAGAGTGCAAGCTCAGGGGGGAGGGGCAGAGGCAGACGCAGACTCCATGGGGCTGAGCAAGGAGCCGGACCTGGGGGCTCCATCCCCGGACCCCGGGCTCACGACCCCAGCGGAAGGCAGACGCTTCACCCACGGAGCCCCCAGGCACCCCAATACTTGTTACACTTTTTGAGCTCCTTCCTACAGTTTAATGTCTTCCGTCCCTGTGAGGTAGGTATCTTTACCCCCATTTTACAGAGTGAAAAACTGAGGCTCAGAGAGGTGGGGGGCGCGCCCCAGGTCTCACGTGCCACTGCGGCAGGCAGCTGCTCCGTAGGGAACACAGGAAGCGGGAGAGAGGGTTGATTTTCAGGAAGTTAAGGTTTTATCCCACAGACGTGCGTGGGGCGGTTCTTACGGGCCAGGCTGTGGGCTGAGCACGACGGTACCAGGACAGGCCGAGCCCCGAGGCCGAGCTCCTGACGGGGGTGATGTGAGCACGCGGACGGCGCAGGGAGGGGGCCTGGGGGCGGAGGGCTCTGCTCTGGGGGAGGCCGGCTTTCATGGGAAGTGACAAGACTGGTCTTGGAGGAAGGGAAAGTTTTCCCGTGCATGGCAGGGCTTTGGGGCGAGAGCCAGCGAGCACGCTGCATGGGGAGCGTGGCAGACAGGGACACGGAACGTGTCGTCTGCCGAGAAGCGGCACAGCTGTGGTGAGGGCTGGGGGGTCCATCAACCATCGTGTCTGGGGTGTTTCTCGATTATGTGGGAGCGATCGGAAGGAAGTGGAGCAAACCAGCGCTCCCCGAGTGTCCCCACGTGCCGGGGCAGGCGAAGTGCTTTTACAGACGGCATTGACTGTAGTTCACATAGCGGCTAAAACGAAGGAAGAAGACCTATTCCGACTGACGTGAGGCAATCTCTAAGACCCGTGGTCACAAGGAGGAGCAAGGGCAGAATTACTGTGCTGTGAGCTGTGGTCCCTATTAAAGAAACACACACGGGGAGGGTTTCGTCAGAGGCAACAGGGAGCAGGTATGTCTGGAGAGCAGCAGGCCGCTGGCAGGCTGAGGTTCCCCGGTGTGCCGGGAATGGCGGGGTCCTGCCCGGGCCGGGGCTGAGGGGAGACTGGAGCCGTCTTGGGGAAAATGGGGTCCGGCCTGGGCCTGGCCATTCTAAGAACTTCACGCCAGCCCTGCTCTGGGGTCGAGGCTCGGAGGGCTGGTGAGTGGGAGGAAACACGCTCTGATTGAACTTGGTCCCAGGGTGGTGCTTGCTGAGGGGTGGAAGGGACTGGAGGCAGAAGGGAGTGGGAGCTGGTGGCCGTGGGAGAGGAGAGGAGCGGCGAGGAAGGGTGGGGAACTGGTCTGCGGGGCGGGGGGGGGGGGGAGTGGGCGGCAGACCTCCCCAGGGCTGACGGGAAAGAGAGGGACTCAGAACACAGGTTTTTTTCGGGATTTGAATCAGTTATGCTCGTAGAACGTCGGACAATTAGACTGATGAGGAAAACTTGCAGCCCCAACCCCTTGCCCGTCTCTGGGCTGATTTGCAGGGTGGTGTCGGCCTCCCTGGCTGTAGACCGCAGGGTTCTACTGTTCCTGCGCTCTCGCAATTGTAGGCGTCACCCCGGATTAGCTTTTATCAAAAACACAGCGGTTTTTGGTAACCTCCGACCTCTCTTGGTCCCCACGGCCCTCATCTCGCAGCTGTTCCGTGAACACGGGGACCCACGCTGACACACGTGTATTTCCACCTGTACGTCAGTAGCCGTGTAAATGTGCAGGAATGCCCCGCGGGGCCGCATCAAATGAGGACCCAGGGGGCAGTGGCTGAAAGAGATGTCCATCTACCTGTCTGGTTTAAATTCTTGACCGGTGAATGTATGTATTAATTACTTGTGCAGTAAAAACACAAAAACAGAGCTAATCCACAGGACAACAGCCAAAGGTAATTACCATCACCCACCGTTTACAGATGCACCCACCAAGCCCAACTGGCAGAAACCAGACTGACGCCCACAGGAAGAGGAGGGGCGAGTTCTGGGGCCAAGGCGGGCGTTGGGGGTGGGGTCCGCGAGCCAACGGTCAAATCTCAAGTCTGGGAGGGAAGGTCGAGGGAGGGAAACGGCCTCTGGCAGGGGGGGACTGCGCAGGCAGGCCGGGGGCACAGGAGGGATCTGAAGGCCATGGGAGGTGCTCTGTGGGTGGAGAGGGGAACCGCGAACACACAGAAGCCCTGGGCTGGAGCAGGAAGGGTCATGGCCCCATGTCCTTAGGGAGCATCCCCAAGGAACTCAGGTGTGGGCATCTGCAGTGAGTCACTGGGTCCCAGAAACTGATGGCACGGCTGAGGTCATCACCCCAAGAGGCAGGGAGCAGAGACAACAAGGCCCTTGGGGTCCGGGAGCTGAACCTGTTGGGTCGGAGGCCCAGAACCAACAAAGAATTCATGTCTAATGGGTTTTCCTCAGGCTCCAGTGAGCGCTCTGGGAGTCACGGGGAGGCTGTGACACTGGGAGGACACAGGAGCAGCAGCCCGCCAAGACAACAGGCCACGGGGTTTCTGCCCTGGGAGGGCGGGGGCTGTCTGGGG